>NC_048587.1:7874202-8144202 GCF_013265735.2 Oncorhynchus mykiss | reverse complement strand
TATCCCTGTCTAAACAGAACTGATTTATCCACAAAGTATCCCTGTCTAAACAGAACTGATTTATCCACAAAGTATCCCTGTCTGAACAGAACTGATTTATCCACAAAGTATCCCTGTCTGTAGTGTCCTGACATGTGGTCTATGCTGCAGTGTCCTGACTCCTGACATGTGGTCTTCTCTGCAGTGTCCTGACATGTGGTCTACGCTGTAGTGCCCTGACATGTGGTCTACTCTGTAGTGTCCTGACATGTGGTCTACGCTGTAGTGCCCTGACATGTGGTCTTCTCTGCAGTGTCCTGACATGTGGTCTTCTCTGCAGTGTCCTGACATGTGGTCTACGCTATAGTGCCCTGACATGTGGTCTTCTCTGCAGTGTACTGACATGTGGTCTTCTCTGCAGTGTCCTGACATGTGGTCTACTCTGCAGTGTCCTGACATGTGGTCTACGCTATAGTGCCCTGACATGTGGTCTTCTCTGCAGTGTCCTGACATCTGGTCTTCTCTGCAGTGTCCTGACATGTGGTCTACTCTGCAGTGTCCTGACATGTGGTCTACTCTGTAGTGTCCTGACGTGGTCTTCTCTGCAGTGTCCTGACCTGTGGTCTTCTCTGCAGTGTCCTGACATGTGGTCTTCTCTGCAGTGTCCTGACATGTGGTCTTCTCTGCAGTGTCCTGACCTGTGGTCTTCTCTGCAGTGTCCTGACCTGTGGTCTTCTCTGCAGTGTCCTGACATGTGGTCTAGTCATTCCTGGAAACCTTTGCCCAGCACATCCTGAATGACATCTCTCTCTGCCAAAAGAAAAGAGTGTTGCAGCCCTTAACAATTTAATTAACCTGCAAATCAGGCCCTTTCCCCGTCCCTGTACTTACTAGGAGGGTATTATGGGATGTTTCCAAGAACGAATAAGCCAAGCTCTTGACGGTTTACCTGAGCCTGCGGTTTTCATTTCTCCCTTCCTGACAGTAACAAGCCTTAAAACTAGATGAGTCATTTGCTGCTTTTGTCAATACACCGTGGCATTTTCTACTGTCTGTCTACATGACACTGAGATCATTCTCTCTCTCTCTGTCAGTCAGTCAGTCAGTCAGTCTCAGGAGATAGGCAGTGGCTGATTAGGCCATGACTTCGGCCCGAAATGGCACCCTATGGGCCCTGGTCAAAAGAAGTGCACTATATAGGGAATAGGGTGCCATTTGGGCCAAACAATGCATTTGGAAAGTGTTCAAACCCCTTGACTTTTTCCCCATCAAACTACACACAATACCCCATAATGACATCACAATACCCCATAATGACATCACAATACCCCATAATGACATCACAATACCCCATAAAGACAAAGCGAAAACAGGTTTTTAGAAATTCTTGCAAATGTATATATAACCCCCCCCCCTATGTAAATACGTTATTTACATAGGTATACAGACCCTTTGCTATGAGACTCAAAATGAAGCTGATTATCCTTGGAGATGTTTCCACAACTTGGAGTCCACCTGTAGTAAATTCAATTGATTGGACATGATTTGGAAAGGCACACACCTGTCTATATAAAGGTCCCACAGCACTGTCAGAGCAAAAACCAAGCCATGAGGTCAAAGGAATTGTCCGTAGAGCTCCAAGACAGGATTTTAACAAGGCACAGATCTGGGGAAGGGTACCAAAACATTTCTGCAGCATTGAAGGTCCCCTAGAACACAGTGGTCTCCTTCATTCCTAAATTGAAGAAGTTTGGAACCTCCAAGACTCGTCCTAGAGCTGGCAGATGGTCACTCTTGACAGAGCTCCAGAGTTCCTCTGTGGAGATGGGAGAATCTTCCAGAAGGACAACCATCTCTGCAGCCGTCCACCAATCAGGCCTTTATGGTAGAGTGGCCAAACGGAAGCCACTCCTCAGTAAAAAAAGGCACATGACAGCACATGGAGTTTGTCAAAAGGCACCTAAAGGACTCTCAGACCATGAGACAACAAGATGCTCTGGTCTGATGAAACCAAGATTGAACTCACTGGCCTGAATGCCAAGCATATTGTCTGGAGTAAACCTGGCACCATCCCTAAAGACTGGGAGACTAGTCAGGATCGAGGGAAAGATGAAAGGAGCAAAGTACAGAGAGATCCTTGATGAAAAGCTGCTCCAGAGCGGCTCAGGACCTCAGACTGGGGCGAAGGTTCACCTTCCAACAGGACAACGACCCTAAGCACACAGCCAAGACAACGCAGGAGTGGCTTCAGGACAAGTCTCTGAATGTCCTTGAGTGGCCCAGCCAGAGCCCGGACTTGAACCCGATTGAACATCTCTGGAGAGACCTGAAAATAACTGTGCAGCGACACTCCCTATCCAACCTGACAGAGACGAGAGGATCTGCAGAGAAGAATGGGAGAAACTCCCCAAATACAGGTGTGCCAAGATTGTAGCGTCACACCCAAGAAGACTCAAGGCTGTAATCGCTGCCAAAGGTGCTTCAATAAAGTACAGAGTAAAGGGTCTGAATACTTATGTAAATGTGATATCTGTTTTTTGTGTGTTAAAAAAATAAATTGCAAACATTTCTAAAAACCTGTTTTTGGTTCGTCATCATGGGGTATTGTGTGTAGAATAAAAACCTGTTTTTGGTTCGTCATTATGGGGTATTGTGTGTAGAATAAAAACCTGTTTTTGGTTCGTCATCATGGGGTATTGTGTGTAGAATAAAAACCTGTTTTTGGTTCGTCATCATGGGGTATTGTGTGTAGAATGAAAACCTGTTTTTGGTTCGTCATCATGGGGTATTGTGTGTAGAATAAAAACCTGTTTTTGGTTCGTCATTATGGGGTATTGTGTGTAGAATGAAAACCTGTTTTTGGTTCGTCATCATGGGGTATTGTGTGTAGAATAAAAACCTGTTTTTGGTTCGTCATCATGGGGTATTGTGTGTAGAATAAAAACCTGTTTTTGGTTCGTCATCATGGGGTATTGTGTGTAGAATGAAAACCTGTTTTTGGTTCGTCATCATGGGGTATTGTGTGTAGAATAAAAACCTGTTTTTGGTTCGTCATTATGGGGTATTGTGTGTAGAATAAAAACCTGTTTTTGGTTCGTCATCATGGGGTATTGTGTGTAGAATAAAAACCTGTTTTTGGTTCGTCATTATGGGGTATTGTGTGTAGAATAAAAACCTGTTTTTGGTTCGTCATCATGGGGTATTGTGTGTAGAATAAAAACCTGTTTTTGGTTCGTCATCATAGGGTATTGTGTGTAGAATGAAAACCTGTTTTTGGTTCGTCATCATGGGGTATTGTGTGTAGAATAAAAACCTGTTTTTGGTTCGTCATCATGGGGTATTGTGTGTAGAATAAAAACCTGTTTTTGGTTCGTCATCATGGGGTATTGTGTGTAGAATGAAAACCTGTTTTTGGTTCGTCATCATGGGGTATTGTGTGTAGAATAAAAACCTGTTTTTGGTTCGTCATTATGGGGTATTGTGTGTAGAATGAAAACCTGTTTTTGGTTCGTCATCATGGGGTATTGTGTGTAGAATAAAAACCTGTTTTTGGTTCGTCATCATGGGGTATTGTGTGTAGAATAAAAACCTGTTTTTGGTTCGTCATCATGGGGTATTGTGTGTAGAATGAAAACCTGTTTTTGGTTCGTCATCATGGGGTATTGTGTGTAGAATAAAAACCTGTTTTTGGTTCGTCATCATGGGGTATTGTGTGTAGAATAAAAACCTGTTTTTGGTTCGTCATTATGGGGTATTGTGTGTAGAATAAAAACCTGTTTTTGGTTCGTCATCATGGGGTATTGTGTGTAGAATAAAAACCTGTTTTTGGTTCGTCATCATGGGGTATTGTGTGTAGAATAAAAACCTGTTTTTGGTTCGTCATCATGGGGTATTGTGTGTAGAATGAAAACCTGTTTTTGGTTCGTCATCATGGGGTATTGTGTGTAGAATAAAAACCTGTTTTTGGTTCGTCATCATGGGGTATTGTGTGTAGAATAAAAACCTGTTTTTGGTTCGTCATCATGGGGTATTGTGTGTAGAATGAAAACCTGTTTTTGGTTCGTCATTATGGGGTATTGTGTGTAGAATAAAAACCTGTTTTTGGTTCGTCATCATGGGGTATTGTGTGTAGAATAAAAACCTGTTTTTGGTTCGTCATCATGGGGTATTGTGTGTAGAATAAAAACCTGTTTTTGGTTCGTCATCATGGGGTATTGTGTGTAGAATAAAAACCTGTTTTTGGTTCGTCATCATGGGGTATTGTGTGTAGAATAAAAACCTGTTTTTGGTTCGTCATCATGGGGTATTGTGTGTAGAATGAAAACCTGTTTTTGGTTCGTCATCATGGGGTATTGTGTGTAGAATGACGAGGGGAAAAAACCCAATGAAGTCCATTTTAGAATAAGGCTGTAAGGTAAACCATCTGTGGGAAAAGGGGTCTGAATACTTTCTGACTGTTTCTCTTCTGTCTCCGAGGCCTCTGGGAGCCAAGGAGGAGGGTTGAACAGATACATTCTATAGACACAACACAGTGTCACTATCAATGTTCTGATGCTCGGCAGGATGGCTGGGTCGGCTGGGGGCATTTACATAACCCTGTCTAATCATTGCTGTTGACAAGACTCCAGGAAGAAGGACAAATGTGTGTGTGTGTGTGTGTGTGTGTGTGTGTGTGTGTATGTGTTCTAGCTGCTACAGTATCCTAGTAATGAGTGTCTTTGAGCTGACAGACAGAGCTAGCCAAGTGCACTCGGTGGTAGATATTTCCCTCCTGCATGACATGCCAAGCAAGCAGCGGGCAGCAGGACATCTCTCTGAGGGCAGGACAGGAGGAAGTGAATGTAGCTGAGCTGAGCAGACTGTGACAGCAGGACATCTCTCTGAGGGCAGGACAGGAGGAAGTGAATGTAGCTGAGCAGACTGTGACAGCAGAACATCTCTCTGAGGGCAGGACAGGAGGAAGTGAATGTAGCTGAGCAGACTGTGACAGCAGAACATCTCTCTGAGGGCAGGACAGGAGGAAGTGAATGTAGCTGAGCAGACTGTGACAGCAGGACATCTCTCTGAGGGCAGGACAGGAGGAAGTGAATGTAGCTGAGCAGACTGTGACAGCAGGACATCTCTCTGAGGGCAGGACGGGAGGAAGTGAATGTAGCTGAGCAGACTGTGACAGCAGGACATCTCTCTGAGGGCAGGACAGGAGGAAGTGAATGTAGCTGAGCAGACTGTGACAGCAGGACATCTCTCTGAGGGCAGGACAGGAGGAAGTGAATGTAGCTGAGCAGACTGTGACAGCAGGACATCTCTCTGAGGGCAGGACAGGAGGAAGTGAATGTAGCTGAGCAGACTGTGACAGCAGGACATCTCTCTGAGGGCAGGACAGGAGGAAGTGAATGTAGCTGAGCAGACTGTGACATCAGAACATCTCTATGAGGGCAGGACAGGAGGAAGTGAATGTAGCTGAGCTGAGCAGACTGTGACAGCAGGACATCTCTCTGAGGGCAGGACAGGAGGAAGTGAATGTAGCTGAGCAGACTGTGACAGCAGGACATCTCTCTGAGGGCAGGACAGGGGGAAGTGAATGTAGCTGAGCAGACTGTGACAGCAGGACATCTCTCTGAGGGCAGGACAGGAGGAAGTGAATGTAGCTGAGCAGACTGTGACAGCAGGACATCTCTCTGAGGGCAGGACAGGGGGAAGTGAATGTAGCTGAGCAGACTGTGACAGCAGGACATCTCTCTGAGGGCAGGACAGGAGGAAGTGAATGTAGCTGAGCAGACTGTGACAGTAGGACATCTCTCTGAGGGCAGGACAGGAGGAAGTGAATGTAGCTGAGCTGAGCAGACTGTGACAGCAGAACATCTCTCTGAGGGCAGGACAGGAGGAAGTGAATGTAGCTGAGCTGAGCAGACTGTGACAGCAGAACATCTCTCTGAGGGCAGGACAGGAGGAAGTGAATGTAGCTGAGCTGAGCAGACTGTGACAGCAGGACATCTCTCTGAGGGCAGGACAGGAGGAAGTGAATGTAGCTGAGCAGACTGTGACAGCAGGACATCTCTCTGAGGGCAGGACAGGAGGAAGTGAATGTAGCTGAGCAGACTGTGACAGCAGGACATCTCTCTGAGGGCAGGACAGGAGGAAGTGAATGTAGCTGAGCAGACTGTGACAGCAGGACATCTCTCTGAGGGCAGGACAGGGGGAAGTGAATGTAGCTGAGCAGACTGTGACAGCAGGACATCTCTCTGAGGGCAGGACAGGAGGAAGTGAATGTAGCTGAGATGAGCAGACTGTGACAGCAGGACATCTCTCTGAGGGCAGGACAGGGGGAAGTGAATGTAGCTGAGCAGACTGTGACAGCAGGACATCTCTCTGAGGGCAGGACAGGGGGAAGTGAATGTAGCTGAGCAGACTGTGACAGCAGGACATCTCTCTGAGGGCAGGACAGGGGGAAGTGAATGTAGCTGAGCAGACTGTGACAGCAGGACATCTCTCTGAGGGCAGGACAGGAGGAAGTGAATGTAGCTGAGCTGAGCAGACTGTGACAGCAGGACATCTCTCTGAGGGCAGGACAGGAGGAAGTGAATGTAGCTGAGCAGACTGTGACAGCAAGACATCTCTCTGAGGGCAGGACAGGAGGAAGTGAATGTAGCTGAGCAGACTGTGACATCAGAACATCTCTATGAGGGCAGGACAGGAGGAAGTGAATGTAGCTGAGCTGAGCAGACTGTGACAGCAGGACATCTCTCTGAGGGCAGGACAGGGGGAAGTGAATGTAGCTGAGCAGACTGTGACAGCAGGACATCTCTCTGAGGGCAGGACAGGGGGAAGTGAATGTAGCTGAGCAGACTGTGACAGTAGGACATCTCTCTGAGGGCAGGACAGGAGGAAGTGAATGTAGCTGAGCAGACTGTGACAGCAGGACATCTCTCTGAGGGCAGGACTGGGGGAAGTGAATGTAGCTGAGCAGACTGTGACATCAGAACATCTCTATGAGGGCAGGACAGGAGGAAGTGAATGTAGCTGAGCAGACTGTGACAGCAGGACATCTCTCTGAGGGCAGGACAGGAGGAAGTGAATGTAGCTGAGCAGACTGAGACAGCAGGACATCTCTCTGAGGGCAGGACAGGAGGAAGTGAATGTAGCTGAGCAGACTGTGACAGCAGGACATCTCTCTGAGGGCAGGACAGGAGGAAGTGAATGTAGCTGAGCAGACTGTGACAGCAGGACATCTCTCTGAGGGCAGGACAGGGGGAAGTGAATGTAGCTGAGCTGAGCAGACTGTGACAGCAGGACATCTCTCTGAGGGCAGGACAGGGGGAAGTGAATGTAGCTGAGCAGACTGTGACAGCAGGACATCTCTCTGAGGGCAGGACAGGAGGAAGTGAATGTAGCTGAGCAGACTGTGACATCAGGACATCTCTCTGAGGGCAGGACAGGGGGAAGTGAATGTAGCTGAGCAGACTGTGACAGCAGGACATCTCTCTGAGGGCAGGACAGGAGGAAGTGAATGTAGCTGAGCAGACTGTGACAGCAGGACATCTCTCTGAGGGCAGGACAGGAGGAAGTGAATGTAGCTGAGCAGACTGTGACAGCAGGACATCTCTCTGAGGGCAGGACAGGAGGAAGTGAATGTAGCTGAGCAGACTGTGACAGCAGGACATCTCTCTGAGGGCAGGACAGGAGGAAGTGAATGTAGCTGAGCTGAGCAGACTGTGACAGCAGGACATCTCTCTGAGGGCAGGACAGGAGGAAGTGAATGTAGCTGAGCAGACTGTGACATCAGAACATCTCTCTGAGGGCAGGACAGGAGGAAGTGAATGTAGCTGAGCAGACTGTGACAGCAGGACATCTCTCTGAGGGCAGGACAGGGGGAAGTGAATGTAGCTGAGCAGACTGTGACAGCAGGACATCTCTCTGAGGGCAGGACAGGAGGAAGTGAATGTAGCTGAGCAGACTGTGACAGCAGGACATCTCTCTGAGGGCAGGACAGGAGGAAGTGAATGTAGCTGAGCAGACTGTGACAGCAGGACATCTCTCTGAGGGCAGGACAGGAGGAAGTGAATGTAGCTGAGCAGACTGTGACAGCAGGACATCTCTCTGAGGGCAGGACAGGAGGAAGTGAATGTAGCTGAGCAGACTGTGACAGCAGGACATCTCTCTGAGGGCAGGACAGGAGGAAGTGAATGTAGCTGAGCTGAGCAGACTGTGACAGCAGGACATCTCTCTGAGGGCAGGACAGGAGGAAGTGAATGTAGCTGAGCAGACTGTGACAGCAGGACATCTCTCTGAAGGCAGGACGGGAGGAAGTGAATGTAGCTGAGCAGACTGTGACAGCAGGACATCTCTCTGAGGGCAGGACAGGAGGAAGTGAATGTAGCTGAGCAGACTGTGACAGCAGAACATCTCTCTGAGGGCAGGACAGGAGGAAGTGAATGTAGCTGAGCAGACTGTGACAGCAGAACATCTCTCTGAGGGCAGGACAGGAGGAAGTGAATGTAGCTGAGCTGAGCAGACTGTGACAGCAGGACATCTCTCTGAGGGCAGGACAGGAGGAAGTGAATGTAGCTGAGCAGACTGTGACATCAGAACATCTCTCTGAGGGCAGGACAGGGGGAAGTGAATGTAGCTGAGCAGACTGTGACAGCAGGACATCTCTCTGAGGGCAGGACAGGGGGAAGTGAATGTAGCTGAGCAGACTGTGACAGTAGGACATCTCTCTGAGGGCAGGACAGGAGGAAGTGAATGTAGCTGAGCTGAGCAGACTGTGACAGCAGGACATCTCTCTGAGGGCAGGACAGGAGGAAGTGAATGTAGCTGAGCAGACTGTGACAGCAGGACATCTCTCTGAGGGCAGGACAGGAGGAAGTGAATGTAGCTGAGCAGACTGTGACATCAGAACATCTCTATGAGGGCAGGACAGGAGGAAGTGAATGTAGCTGAGCTGAGCAGACTGTGACAGCAGGACATCTCTCTGAGGGCAGGACAGGAGGAAGTGAATGTAGCTGAGCAGACTGTGACAGCAGGACATCTCTCTGAGGGCAGGACAGGGGGAAGTGAATGTAGCTGAGCAGACTGTGACAGCAGGACATCTCTCTGAGGGCAGGACAGGAGGAAGTGAATGTAGCTGAGCAGACTGTGACAGCAGGACATCTCTCTGAGGGCAGGACAGGGGGAAGTGAATGTAGCTGAGCAGACTGTGACAGCAGGACATCTCTCTGAGGGCAGGACAGGAGGAAGTGAATGTAGCTGAGCAGACTGTGACAGTAGGACATCTCTCTGAGGGCAGGACAGGAGGAAGTGAATGTAGCTGAGCAGACTGTGACAGCAGGACATCTCTCTGAGGGCAGGACAGGGGGAAGTGAATGTAGCTGAGCAGACTGTGACAGCAGGACATCTCTCTGAGGGCAGGACAGGAGGAAGTGAATGTAGCTGAGCAGACTGTGACAGCAGGACATCTCTCTGAGGGCAGGACAGGGGGAAGTGAATGTAGCTGAGCAGACTGTGACAGCAGGACATCTCTCTGAGGGCAGGACAGGGGGAAGTGAATGTAGTTGAGCTGAGCAGACTGTGACAGCAGGACATCTCTCTGAGGGCAGGACAGGGGGAAGTGAATGTAGCTGAGCAGACTGTGACAGCAGGACATCTCTCTGAGGGCAGGACAGGAGGAAGTGAATGTAGCTGAGCAGACTGTGACAGCAGGACATCTCTCTGAGGGCAGGACAGGAGGAAGTGAATGTAGCTGAGCAGACTGTGACAGCAGGACATCTCTCTGAGGGCAGGACAGGAGGAAGTGAATGTAGCTGAGCAGACTGTGACAGCAGGACATCTCTCTGAGGGCAGGACAGGAGGAAGTGAATGTAGCTGAGCAGACTGTGACAGCAGGACATCTCTCTGAGGGCAGGACAGGAGGAAGTGAATGTAGCTGAGCTGAGCAGACTGTGACAGCAGGACATCTCTCTGAGGGCAGGACAGGAGGAAGTGAATGTAGCTGAGCAGACTGTGACAGCAGGACATCTCTCTGAAGGCAGGACGGGAGGAAGTGAATGTAGCTGAGCAGACTGTGACAGCAGGACATCTCTCTGAGGGCAGGACAGGAGGAAGTGAATGTAGCTGAGCAGACTGTGACAGCAGAACATCTCTCTGAGGGCAGGACAGGAGGAAGTGAATGTAGCTGAGCAGACTGTGACAGCAGAACATCTCTCTGAGGGCAGGACAGGAGGAAGTGAATGTAGCTGAGCTGAGCAGACTGTGACAGCAGGACATCTCTCTGAGGGCAGGACAGGAGGAAGTGAATGTAGCTGAGCAGACTGTGACAGCAGGACATCTCTCTGAGGGCAGGACAGGAGGAAGTGAATGTAGCTGAGCAGACTGTGACAGCAGGACATCTCTCTGAGGGCAGGACAGGAGGAAGTGAATGTAGCTGAGCAGACTGTGACATCAGAACATCTCTATGAGGGCAGGACAGGAGGAAGTGAATGTAGCTGAGCTGAGCAGACTGTGACAGCAGGACATCTCTCTGAGGGCAGGACAGGAGGAAGTGAATGTAGCTGAGCAGACTGTGACAGCAGGACATCTCTCTGAGGGCAGGACAGGGGGAAGTGAATGTAGCTGAGCAGACTGTGACAGCAGGACATCTCTCTGAGGGCAGGACAGGAGGAAGTGAATGTAGCTGAGCAGACTGTGACAGCAGGACATCTCTCTGAGGGCAGGACAGGGGGAAGTGAATGTAGCTGAGCAGACTGTGACAGCAGGACATCTCTCTGAGGGCAGGACAGGAGGAAGTGAATGTAGCTGAGCAGACTGTGACAGTAGGACATCTCTCTGAGGGCAGGACAGGAGGAAGTGAATGTAGCTGAGCAGACTGTGACAGCAGGACATCTCTCTGAGGGCAGGACAGGGGGAAGTGAATGTAGCTGAGCAGACTGTGACAGCAGGACATCTCTCTGAGGGCAGGACAGGAGGAAGTGAATGTAGCTGAGCAGACTGTGACAGCAGGACATCTCTCTGAGGGCAGGACAGGGGGAAGTGAATGTAGCTGAGCAGACTGTGACAGCAGGACATCTCTCTGAGGGCAGGACAGGGGGAAGTGAATGTAGTTGAGCTGAGCAGACTGTGACAGCAGGACATCTCTCTGAGGGCAGGACAGGGGGAAGTGAATGTAGCTGAGCAGACTGTGACAGCAGGACATCTCTCTGAGGGCAGGACAGGAGGAAGTGAATGTAGCTGAGCAGACTGTGACAGCAGGACATCTCTCTGAGGGCAGGACAGGGGGAAGTGAATGTAGCTGAGCTGAGCAGACTGTGACAGCAGGACATCTCTCTGAGGGCAGGACAGGGGGAAGTGAATGTAGCTGAGCAGACTGTGACAGCAGGACATCTCTCTGAGGGCAGGACAGGAGGAAGTGAATGTAGCTGAGCAGACTGTGACAGCAGGACATCTCTCTGAGGGCAGGACAGGAGGAAGTGAATGTAGCTGAGCAGACTGTGACAGCAGGACATCTCTCTGAGGGCAGGACAGGAGGAAGTGAATGTAGCTGAGCAGACTGTGACAGCAGGACATCTCTCTGAGGGCAGGACAGGAGGAAGTGAATGTAGCTGAGCAGACTGTGACAGCAGGACATCTCTCTGAGGGCAGGACAGGAGGAAGTGAATGTAGCTGAGCTGAGCAGACTGTGACAGCAGGACATCTCTCTGAGGGCAGGACAGGAGGAAGTGAATGTAGCTGAGCAGACTGTGACATCAGAACATCTCTCTGAGGGCAGGACAGGAGGAAGTGAATGTAGCTGAGCAGACTGTGACAGCAGGACATCTCTCTGAGGGCAGGACAGGGGGAAGTGAATGTAGCTGAGCAGACTGTGACAGCAGGACATCTCTCTGAGGGCAGGACAGGAGGAAGTGAATGTAGCTGAGCAGACTGTGACAGCAGGACATCTCTCTGAGGGCAGGACAGGAGGAAGTGAATGTAGCTGAGCAGACTGTGACAGCAGGACATCTCTCTGAGGGCAGGACAGGAGGAAGTGAATGTAGCTGAGCAGACTGTGACAGCAGGACATCTCTCTGAGGGCAGGACAGGAGGAAGTGAATGTAGCTGAGCAGACTGTGACAGCAGGACATCTCTCTGAGGGCAGGACAGGAGGAAGTGAATGTAGCTGAGCTGAGCAGACTGTGACAGCAGGACATCTCTCTGAGGGCAGGACAGGAGGAAGTGAATGTAGCTGAGCAGACTGTGACAGCAGGACATCTCTCTGAAGGCAGGACGGGAGGAAGTGAATGTAGCTGAGCAGACTGTGACAGCAGGACATCTCTCTGAGGGCAGGACAGGAGGAAGTGAATGTAGCTGAGCAGACTGTGACAGCAGAACATCTCTCTGAGGGCAGGACAGGAGGAAGTGAATGTAGCTGAGCAGACTGTGACAGCAGAACATCTCTCTGAGGGCAGGACAGGAGGAAGTGAATGTAGCTGAGCTGAGCAGACTGTGACAGCAGGACATCTCTCTGAGGGCAGGACAGGAGGAAGTGAATGTAGCTGAGCAGACTGTGACAGCAGGACATCTCTCTGAGGGCAGGACAGGAGGAAGTGAATGTAGCTGAGCAGACTGTGACAGCAGGACATCTCTCTGAGGGCAGGACAGGAGGAAGTGAATGTAGCTGAGCAGACTGTGACATCAGAACATCTCTATGAGGGCAGGACAGGAGGAAGTGAATGTAGCTGAGCTGAGCAGACTGTGACAGCAGGACATCTCTCTGAGGGCAGGACAGGAGGAAGTGAATGTAGCTGAGCAGACTGTGACAGCAGGACATCTCTCTGAGGGCAGGACAGGGGGAAGTGAATGTAGCTGAGCAGACTGTGACAGCAGGACATCTCTCTGAGGGCAGGACAGGAGGAAGTGAATGTAGCTGAGCAGACTGTGACAGCAGGACATCTCTCTGAGGGCAGGACAGGGGGAAGTGAATGTAGCTGAGCAGACTGTGACAGCAGGACATCTCTCTGAGGGCAGGACAGGAGGAAGTGAATGTAGCTGAGCAGACTGTGACAGTAGGACATCTCTCTGAGGGCAGGACAGGAGGAAGTGAATGTAGCTGAGCAGACTGTGACAGCAGGACATCTCTCTGAGGGCAGGACAGGGGGAAGTGAATGTAGCTGAGCAGACTGTGACAGCAGGACATCTCTCTGAGGGCAGGACAGGAGGAAGTGAATGTAGCTGAGCAGACTGTGACAGCAGGACATCTCTCTGAGGGCAGGACAGGGGGAAGTGAATGTAGCTGAGCAGACTGTGACAGCAGGACATCTCTCTGAGGGCAGGACAGGGGGAAGTGAATGTAGTTGAGCTGAGCAGACTGTGACAGCAGGACATCTCTCTGAGGGCAGGACAGGGGGAAGTGAATGTAGCTGAGCAGACTGTGACAGCAGGACATCTCTCTGAGGGCAGGACAGGAGGAAGTGAATGTAGCTGAGCAGACTGTGACAGCAGGACATCTCTCTGAGGGCAGGACAGGGGGAAGTGAATGTAGCTGAGCTGAGCAGACTGTGACAGCAGGACATCTCTCTGAGGGCAGGACAGGGGGAAGTGAATGTAGCTGAGCAGACTGTGACAGCAGGACATCTCTCTGAGGGCAGGACAGGAGGAAGTGAATGTAGCTGAGCAGACTGTGACAGCAGGACATCTCTCTGAGGGCAGGACAGGAGGAAGTGAATGTAGCTGAGCTGAGCAGACTGTGACAGCAGGACATCTCTCTGAGGGCAGGACAGGAGGAAGTGAATGTAGCTGAGCAGAATGTGACAGCAGAACATCTCTCTGAGGGCAGGACAGGAGGAAGTGAATGTAGCTGAGCAGACTGTGACAGCAGGACATCTCTCTGAGGGCAGGACAGGAGGAAGTGAATGTAGCTGAGCAGACTGTGACAGCAGGACATCTCTCTGAGGGCAGGACAGGAGGAAGTGAATGTAGCTGAGCAGACTGTGACAGCAGGACATCTCTCTGAGGGCAGGACAGGAGGAAGTGAATGTAGCTGAGCAGACTGTGACAGCAGGACATCTCTCTGAGGGCAGGACAGGAGGAAGTGAATGTAGCTGAGCAGACTGTGACAGCAGGACATCTCTCTGAGGGCAGGACAGGGGGAAGTGAATGTAGCTGAGCAGACTGTGACAGCAGGACATCTCTCTGAGGGCAGGACAGGAGGAAGTGAATGTAGCTGAGCAGACTGTGACAGCAGGACATCTCTCTGAGGGCAGGACAGGAGGAAGTGAATGTAGCTGAGCTGAGCAGACTGTGACAGCAGGACATCTCTCTGAGGGCAGGACAGGGGGAAGTGAATGTAGCTGAGCAGACTGTGACATCAGAACATCTCTCTGAGGGCAGGACAGGAGGAAGTGAATGTAGCTGAGCAGACTGTGACAGTAGGACATCTCTCTGAGGGCAGGACAGGAGGAAGTGAATGTAGCTGAGCAGACTGTTACAGCAGGACATCTCTCTGAGGGCAGGACAGGAGGAAGTGAATGTAGCTGAGCAGACTGTGACAGCAGGACATCTCTCTGAGGGCAGGACAGGGGGAAGTGAATGTAGCTGAGCTGAGCAGACTGTGACAGCAGGACATCTCTCTGAGGGCAGGACAGGAGGAAGTGAATGTAGCTGAGCAGACTGTGACAGCAGGACATCTCTCTGAGGGCAGGACAGGGGGAAGTGAATGTAGCTGAGCAGACTGTGACAGCAGAACATCTCTCTGAGGGCAGGACAGGAGGAAGTGAATGTAGCTGAGCAGACTGTGACAGCAGGACATCTCTCTGAGGGCAGGACAGGGGGAAGTGAATGTAGCTGAGCAGACTGTGACAGCAGGACATCTCTCTGAGGGCAGGACAGGGGGAAGTGAATGTAGCTGAGCAGACTGTGACAGTAGGACATCTCTCTGAGGGCAGGACAGGAGGAAGTGAATGTAGCTGAGCAGACTGTGACAGTAGGACATCTCTCTGAGGGCAGGACAGCAGGAAGTGAATGTAGCTGAGCTGAGCAGACTGTGACAGCAGGACATCTCTCTGAGGGCAGGACAGGGGGAAGTGAATGTAGCTGAGCTGAGCAGACTGTGACAGTAGGACATCTCTCTGAGGGCAGGACAGGAGGAAGTGAATGTAGCTGAGCTGAGCAGACTGTGACAGCAGGACATCTCTCTGAGGGCAGGACAGGAGGAAGTGAATGTAGCTGAGCAGACTGTGACAGCAGGACATCTCTCTGAGGGCAGGACAGGAGGAAGTGAATGTAGCTGAGCAGACTGTGACAGCAGAACATCTCTCTGAGGGCAGGACAGGAGGAAGTGAATGTAGCTGAGCAGACTGTGACATCAGAACATCTCTCTGAGGGCAGGACAGGAGGAAGTGAATGTAGCTGAGCTGAGCAGACTGTGACAGCAGGACATCTCTCTGAGGGCAGGACAGGGGGAAGTGAATGTAGCTGAGCTGAGCAGACTGTGACAGCAGGACATCTCTCTGAGGGCAGGACAGGAGGAAGTGAATGTAGCTGAGCTGAGCAGACTGTGACAGCAGGACATCTCTCTGAGGGCAGGACAGGGGGAAGTGAATGTAGCTGAGCTGAGCAGACTGTGACAGCAGGACATCTCTCTCAGGGCAGGACAGGAGGAAGTGAATGTAGCTGAGCAGACTGTGACAGCAGGACATCTCTCTGAGGGCAGGACAGGAGGAAGTGAATGTAGCTGAGCTGAGCAGACTGTGACAGCAGGACATCTCTCTGAGGGCAGGACAGGAGGAAGTGAATGTAGCTGAGCAGACTGTGACAGTAGGACATCTCTCTGAGGGCAGGACAGGGGGAAGTGAATGTAGCTGAGCAGACTGTGACAGCAGGACATCTCTCTGAGGGCAGGACAGGAGGAAGTGAATGTAGCTGAGCAGACTGTGACATCAGGACATCTCTCTGAGGGCAGGACAGGAGGAAGTGAATGTAGCTGAGCAGACTGTGACAGCAGGACATCTCTCTGAGGGCAGGACAGGAGGAAGTGAATGTAGCTGAGCTGACTGTGACATCAGAACATCTCTCTGAGGGCAGGACAGGGGGAAGTGAATGTAGCTGAGCAGACTGTGACAGCAGGACATCTCTCTGAGGGCAGGACAGGAGGAAGTGAATGTAGCTGAGCAGACTGTGACAGCAGAACATCTCTCTGAGGGCAGGACAGGAGGAAGTGAATGTAGCTGAGCTGAGCAGACTGTGACAGCAGAACATCTCTCTGAGGGCAGGACAGGAGGAAGTGAATGTAGCTGAGCAGACTGTGACAGCAGGACATCTCTCTGAGGGCAGGACAGGAGGAAGTGAATGTAGCTGAGCAGACTGTGACAGCAGGACATCTCTCTGAGGGCAGGACAGGAGGAAGTGAATGTAGCTGAGCAGACTGTGACATCAGAACATCTCTCTGAGGGCAGGACAGGAGGAAGTGAATGTAGCTGAGCAGACTGTGACAGTAGGACATCTCTCTGAGGGCAGGACAGGAGGAAGTGAATGTAGCTGAGCAGACTGTGACAGCAGGACATCTCTCTGAGGGCAGGACAGGGGGAAGTGAATGTAGCTGAGCAGACTGTGACAGTAGGACATCTCTCTGAGGGCAGGACAGGAGGAAGTGAATGTAGCTGAGCTGACTGTGACAGCAGGACATCTCTCTGAGGGCAGGACAGGAGGAAGTGAATGTAGCTGAGCAGACTGTGACAGCAGGACATCTCTCTGAGGGCAGGACAGGGGGAAGTGAATGTAGCTGAGCAGACTGTGACAGTAGGACATCTCTCTGAGGGCAGGACAGGGGGAAGTGAATGTAGCTGAGCAGACTGTGACAGTAGGACATCTCTCTGAGGGCAGGACAGGAGGAAGTGAATGTAGCTGAGCAGACTGTGACAGTAGGACATCTCTCTGAGGGCAGGACAGGGAGAAGTGAATGTAGTTGAGCTGAGCAGACTGTGACAGCAGGACATCTCTCTGAGGGCAGGACAGGAGGAAGTGAATGTAGCTGAGCTGAGCAGACTGTGACAGCAGTACAGACAAACAGACAAGGGCAAGACAGGGGGGCAGACAACAGCACTGACAGACAACAGCACTGACAGAGGAGTGACAGACAACAGCACTGACAGAGGAGTGACAGACAACAGCACTGACAGGGGGGGGACAGACAACAGCACTGACAGGGGGGTGACAGACAACAGCACTTACAGACAACAGCACTGACAGGGGGGGACAGACAACAGCACTGACAGGGGGGGACAGACAACAGCACTGACAGGGGAGTGACAGACAACAGTGTCACTGCCCCTCAAAATGCCTGCACACACACACCATCACACACACACACACACACACACAGACGGGAGAATGCTCCCTGCCTCCCCCACACTATAATAAAGCCCGATAGAGCCCTCTGCTGGCCAACAGTAGAGTGCTTTGATGTCCTGCCTGAAGAGGGATTTACACTTCTGATTTTTGAGGAAATTTACCATAATTGCTGAGATTTACCTCGTCTGTTAAACTGTCAAAAAAAGTTCAAATTACTGAAAAATGGACACTTAAAATGTACAACAATTTACAGTAAAGGTAATCAATGTAAAAACCACTGTTCTCTCTCTCTCTCTCTCTCACCTGAGTGAACGTTCAGGGGAGAGGTGGTCAGGAGAAGTTCAGAAGGCCAGCGGAGGTGTAGAAACCGGTGCAGTCGATAGAATACCTCTGGGAAATCTGGACCGCATTCAGATCAAACTCCCCAAAATGGTACGACCCAAAGCTCTACGTTTAGAACAAGACAAGAGAGTTAGAACAAATGTATTGTATTGCAAATGTATTGAAAATGATATACATAACTATCTAAATTACATTAGTATTTAAACCCCCTCAGTCAATACATGTTAGAATCACCCAGCGATAACAGCTGTGAGTCTTTCTGGGTGAGTCTCTAAGAGCTTTCCACACCTGGGTGTTTCTGGGTGAGTCTCTAAGAGCTTTCCACACCTGGATTGTACAATATTTGCACATTATTATTTTTAAAAGTCTTCAAGCTTTGTCAAGTTGGTTGTTGATCATTGCTTGACAGCCATTTTCATGTCTTGCCATAGATTTTCAAGCCGATTTTAGAGGAAACTGTAACTTGGCCACTCAGGAACATTCAATGTCGTCGTCTTGGTAAGAAACTCCTGTGTAGATTTGGCCTTGTGTTTTAGGTTTTTGTTCTTACACCATCCAAAGTGTAATTAATAACTTCACCATGCTCAAATCCTTGACTTCGGCGATGTCATTTACAAAATAGCCTCCAATACCCTACTCAATAAATTGGATGCAGTCTGTCACAGTGCCATCCGTTTTGTCACCAAAGCCCCATATACTACCCACCATTGCGACCTGTACGCTCTCATTGGCTGGCCCTCGCTTCATACTCGTCGCCAAACCCACTGGCTCCAGGTCATTTACAAGACCCTGCTAGGTAAAGTCCCCCTTATCTCAGCTCACTGGTGACCATAGCAGCACGCTCTCCAGCAGGTATATCTCCCTGGTCACCCCCAAAACCAATTCTTTCTTTGGCCGCCTCTCCTTCCAGTTCTCTGCTGCCAATGACTGGAATGAACTACAAAAATCTCTGAAACTGGAAACACTTATCTCCCTCACTAGCTTTAAGCACCAACTGTCAGAGCAGCTCACAGATTACTGCACCTGTACATAGCCCATCTATAATTTAGCCCAAACAACTACCTCTTCCCCTACTGTATTTATATATTTTGCTCCTTTGCACCCCAGTATTTCTACTTTGCACATTCTTCCACTGCAAATCTACCATTCCAGTGTTTTACTTGCTATATTGTATTTACTTTGCCACCATGGCCTTTTTTTTGCATTTACCTTCCTTATCTCACCTCATTTGCTCACATCGTATATAGACTTGTTTCTACTGTATTATTGACTGTGTTTGTTTTACTCCATGTGTAACTCTGTTGTTGTTGTATGTGTCGAACTGCTTTGCTTTATCTTGGCCAGGTCGCAATTGTAAATGAGAACTTGTTCTCAACTTGCCTACCTGGTTAAATAAAGGTGTTCTCAACTAGCCTACCTGGTTAAATAAAGGTGTTCTCAACTAGCCTACCTGGTTAAATAAAGGTGTTCTCAACTGGCCTACCTGGTTAAATAAAGGTGTTCTCAACTGGCCTACCTGGTTAAATAAAGGTGTTCTCAACTGGCCTACCTGGTTAAATAAAGGTGTTCTCAACTGGCCTACCTGGTTAAATAAAGGTGTTCTCAACTGGCCTACCTGGTTAAATAAAGGTGTTCTCAACTAGCCTACCTGGTTAAATAAAGGTGTTCTCAACTAGCCTACCTGGTTAAATAAAGGTGTTCTCAACTAGCCTACCTGGTTAAATAAAGGTGTTCTCAACTAGCCTACCTGGTTAAATAAAGGTGTTCTCAACTGGCCTACCTGGTTAAATAAAGGTGTTCTCAACTAGCCTACCTGGTTAAATAAAGGTGTTCTCAACTGGCCTACCTGGTTAAATAAATGTGTTCTCAACTAGCCTACCTGGTTAAATAAAGGTGTTCTCAACTAGCCTACCTGGTTAAATAAAGGTGTTCTCAACTGGCCTACCTGGTTAAATAAAGGTGTTCTCAACTAGCCTACCTGGTTAAATAAAGGTGTTCTCAACTGGCCTACCTGGTTAAATAAATGTGTTCTCAACTAGCCTACCTGGTTAAATAAAGGTGTTCTCAACTAGCCTACCTGGTTAAATAAAGGTGTTCTCAACTAGCCTACCTGGTTAAATAAAGGTGTTCTCAACTAGCCTACCTGGTTAAATAAAGGTGTTCTCAACTAGCCTACCTGGTTAAATAAAGGTGTTCTCAACTAGCCTACCTGGTTAAATAAAGGTGTTCTCAACTTGCCCACCTGGTTAAATAAAGGTGTTCTCAACTAGCCTACCTGGTTAAATAAATGTGTTCTCAACTAGCCTACCTGGTTAAATAAATGTGTTCTCAACTAGCCTACCTGGTTAAATAAATGTGTTCTCAACTAGCCTACCTGGTTAAATAAAGGGGAAATTAAATCAAAATAAAAAGGGATATTTAATGTCTGCTTTTCTTTTCACCCATCTACCAATAGGAGCCCTTCTTTGCGAGGCAATGGAAAACCTCCCTGGTCTTTGGGGTTGAATCTGTATTTGAAATTCACGGCTCGACTGAGGGACCTTACAGATAATTGTATGTGTGGATTACAGAGGTTAGGTAGTTATTCAAAAATCATGTTAAACACTATTACTGCAGACAGAGTGAGTCCATGCAACTTATTATGTGTCTTGTTAAGCAACTTTTTACTACTGAAGTTATATACACTTGGCATAACAAAAGGGTTAAATACTTATTGACTCAAGACATTTCAGCGTTTCCTTTCAAATTCATTCGTAAAATAATTCAAAAAACATAATTCCACTTTGACATTCTGGGGTATTGTGTGTAGGCCAGTGACACAAAACATCTCAATTTAATCTATTTTAAAATTCAGGCTGAAACACAACAAAATGTGGAGAAAGTCAAGGGGTCTGAATACATTGTGAAGACACTGATCATTGGACCTAATGAGGAAATGGAGACTGATTGGGTGGCAGGGTAGCCTAGTAGCCAACCGGAAGGTTGCAAGTTCAAATCCCCGAGCTGACAAGGTACAAATCTGTCGTTCTGCCCCTGAACAGGCTGTCACTGAAAATAAGAATTTGTTCTTAACTGACTTGCCTAGTTAAATAGTAAAATAAATTAAATGAAAATAAAATTCCCAGTTCTAAAAACACTCTAAATTCTTACGACTAATAAAATGTCCTTGATCTTTTCAGTTATGGTTGGTTGGAGGGATCAAACCCAGCGTGTTGGGTTGGCTGGGACTTTAGGGTTGTCTGTCAGGAATATATTTCAGGTCCAATCAACACTCTGTTCCAGTGTTTCTTAGTCATGGTCCTGGGGAACCAATAGGTAGGATGAGCCAATTAGTGGAATCAGGTGTGTAGCGCGAGGGCGAAAACTAATATTATAGATTTATTTTGTCCTTTATTTAATGAGGCAAGTCAGTTAATAAGAACAAATTCGTATTTGCAATGACTGTCTACACCGGCCAAACCCGGACGGCGTTGGGCCAAATGTGCACCTCCCTATGGGACTCCCAATCACGGACGGTTGTGATACAGCCTGGAATCGAACCAGGGTGTCTGTAGTGACGCCTCTAGCACTGAGATGCAGTGCCTTAGACCGCTGTGCCACTCGGGAGCCCAACAGAACGGTCCCCATTCAAGTGAATTATTCATTTGTTCGATTCATAATATTTATATGTACTTAATCCTATCCGATAGGATAAATCCAGATAGATAGCTTTGGAAAAACTGGGCCCAGGACTAGAGCACTGCTCCATTCAGACAGACCGCACCAGGAATATACTATTGTAGTTCTTACATTTTACCAGCAGAGGGCAGCTAATCCACATGAAGCAGAGCCAGAGGTATTGCTGCATCACCTACCTGACTGGCTACCATCTTGCTGACTGAATGGGCTGTCTACCATCTTACTGAATGAATGGGCTGTCTACCATCTTACTGAATGAATGGGCTGTCCACCATCTTACTGACTGAATGGTCTGTCTACCATCTTACTGACTGAATGGGCTGTCTACCATCTTACTGACAGAATGGGCTGTCTACCATCTTGCTGACAGAATGGGCTGTCTACCATCTTGCTGACAGAATGGGCTGTCTACCATCTTGCTGACAGAATGGGCTGTCTACCATCTTGCTGACAGAATGGGATGTCTACCATCTTACTGACTGAATGGGCTGTCTACCATCTTACTGACTGAATGAGCTGTCTACAATCTTACTGACTGAATGAACTGTCTACCATCTTACTGACTGAATGAACTGACTACCATCTTATTGACTGAATGAACTGACTACCATCTTATTGACTGAATGAACTATCTACCATCTTGCTGACTGAATGAACTGACTACCATCTTGCTGACTGAATGAACTGACTACCATCTTACTGACTGAATGAACTGACTACCATCTTACCGACTGAATGAACTGACTACCATCTTACTGACTGAATGAACTGACTACCATCTTACTGACTGAATGAACTGACTACCATCTTATTGACTGAATGAACTATCTACCATCTTACTGACTGAATGAACTGTCTACCATCTTACTGACTGAATGAACTACCTACCATCTTGCTGCCTGAATGAACTGTCTACCATCTTACTGACTGAATGAACTGTCTACCATCTTGAATGAACTGACTACCATCTTACTGACTGAATGAACTATCTACCATCTTACTGACTGAATGACTGTCTACCATCTTGAACGAACTGTCTACCATTTTACTGACTGAATGAACTGTCTACCATTTTACTGACTGAATGAACTGTCTACCATTTTACTGACTGAATGAACTGTCTACCATCTTATTGACTGAATTAACTAACATCTTACTGACTGAATGAACTGTCTACCATCTTGAATGAACTGACTACCATCTTATTGACTGAATGAACTATCTACCATCTTACTGACTGAATGAACTGTCTACCATCTTGAATGAACTGACCACCATCTTACTGACTGAATGAACTACCTACCATCTTACGGACAGAATGAACTGACTACCATCTTACTGACTGAATGAACTGTCTACCATCTTGAATTAACTGACTACCATCTTACTGACTGAATGAACTGTCTACCATTTTACTGACTGAATGAACTGTCTACCATTTTACTGACTGACTGAACTGTCTACCATTTTACTGACTGACTGAACTGTCTACCATTTTACTGACTGACTGAACTGTCTACCATCTTACTGACTGACTGAACTGTCTACCATCTTACTGACTGACTGAGCTGTCTACCATCTTGAATGAACTGTCTACCATCTTACTGACTGACTGAACTGTCTACCATTTTACTGACTGACTGAACTGTCTACCATCTTACTGACTGACTGAACTGTCTACCATCTTACTGACTGAATTAACTGTCTACCATCTTGAATGAACTGTCTACCATCTTACTGACTGAATGAACTGTCTACCATTTTACTGACTGAATGAACTGTCTGCCATTTTACTGACTGACTGAACTGTCTACCATCTTACTGACTGACTGAACTGTCTACCATCTTACTGACTGACTGAACTGTCTACCATCTTACTGACTGACTGAACTGTCTACCATCTTACTGACTGAATGAACTGACTACCATCTTACTGACTGAATGAACTGTCTACCATCTTACTGACTGAATGAACTGACTACCATCTTACTGACTGAATGAACTGTCTACCATCTTACTGACTGAATGAACTGTCTACCATCTTGAATAAACTGTCTACCATCTTACTGACTGAATGAACTGTCTGCCATTTTACTGACTGACTGAACTGTCTACCATCTTACTGACTGACTGAACTGTCTACCATCTTACTGACTGACTGAACTGTCTACCATCTTACTGACTGACTGAACTGTCTACCATCTTACTGACTGAATGAACTGCCGACCATCTTACTGACTGAAGGAACTGCCGACCATCTTACTGACTGAAGGAACTGCCGACCATCTTACTGACTGAAGGAACTGCCGACCATCTTACTGACTGATGAACTGTCTACCATCTTACTGACTGAATGAACTGCCGACCATCTTACTGACTGAATGAACTGACTACCATCTTACTGACTGAATGAACTGTCTACCATCTTACCGACTGAAGGATTTGTCTACCATCTTACTGACTGAAGGAACTGTCTACCATCTTACTGACTGAATGAACTGTCTACCATCTTACTGACTGAATGAACTGTCTACCATCTTACTGACTGACTGAACTGTCTACCATCTTACTGACTGAACTACCTACCATCTTACTGACTGACTGAACTACCTACCATCTTACTGACTGACTGACTGAACTACCTACCATCTTACTGACTGACTGAACTACCTACCATCTTACTGACTGACTGAACTACCTACCATCTTACTGACTGACTGAACTACCTACCATCTTACTGACTGACTGAACTACCTACCATCTTACTGACTGACTGAACTACCTACCATCTTACTGACTGACTGAACTACCTACCATCTTACTGACTGAATGAACTGTCTACCATCTTACTGACTGAACTGTCCACTATCTTACTGACTGAACTGTCTACCATCTTACTGACTGAATGAACTGTCTACCATCTTGAATGAACTACCTACCATCTTGAATGAACTACCTACCATCTTACTGACTGACTGAACTACCTACCATCTTACTGACTGACTGAACTACCTACCATCTTACTGACTGAATGAACTGTCTACCATCTTACTGACTGAATGAACTGTCTACCATCTTACTGACTGAATGAAATGTCTACCATCTTACTGACTGAATGAATTGTCTACCATCTTACTGACTGAATGAACTGTCTACCATCTTACTGACTGAATGAACTGTCTACCATCTTACTGACTGAATGAACTACCGACCATTTTACTGACTGAATGAACTGTCTACCATCTGACTGACTGAATGAGTGGTGCTAAATAAATCTCACTGAGTGAGTGAGTCTGCTAAATCTTACTGCATTATGTAAGCCCCATCTTACTGACTGAAGTAACTGTCTACCATCTTACTGACTGAAGGAACTGTCTACCATCTGACTGACTGAATGAACTGTCTACCATCTTACTGACTGAATGATCTGTCTACCATCTTACTGACTGAATGAACTGTCTACCATCTTACTGACTGAATGAACTGTTTACCATCTTACCGACTGACTGAACTGTCTACCATCTTACTGACTGACTGAACTGTCTACCATCTTACTGACTGACTGAACTACCTACCATCTGACTGACTGACTGAACTACCTACCATCTTACTGACTGAATGAACTGTCTACCATCTTACTGACTGACTGAACTACCTACCATCTTACTGACTGACTGAACTACCTACCATCTTACTGACTGACTGAACTACCTACCATCTTACTGACTGACTGAACTACCTACCATCATACTGACTGACTGAACTACCTACCATCTTACTGACTGACTGAACTACCTACCATCTTACTGACTGACTGAACTACCTACCATCTTACTGCCTGAATGAACTGTCTACCATCTTACTGACTGACTGAACTGTCCACCATCTTACTGACTGAATGAACTGTCTACCATCTTACTGACTGAATGAACTGTCTACCATCTTACTGACTGAATGAACTACCGACCATCTTACTGACTGAATGAACTGTCTACCATCTGACTGACTGAATGAGTGGTGCTAAATAAATCTCACTGAGTGAGTGAGTCTGCTAAATCTTACTGCATTATGTAAGCCCCGGGAGGCTTTATGTTTTCCTGGAATGTTCCTATTGCTTCTGTGAATAGTCGTTCCACCCAAAATATTATGGGAGTACTAGTCAAGAATAAAGATAACCCACAAAAACGTATTATTGCTCAATATAGGAGAGAAATGATCTCCAATGAGACAGACCTAAAGGTTGTATTGTTCAACAGACAACAGGCAGGTAAAAAGGGTACCACCAGGATGTTTATTTGTTTGTGTTGTTTGACCTCTGACCTTTAATATGTTCCTGGCATCGAAGGCCTCCCGCTCCTTCATGTTCTGCTGCCTTCCTCCTCCGGCTTCGGCTGGAAAACACACAACAAAAGATAGGTAAACCCTGAGCACCGCGGGTAAACCCAGAGCACCGTGGGTAAACCCTGAGCGCCGCGGGTAAACCCTGAAACTGAGAGCATTGGCGTTTCCAAAATAGATATATTTGGGTGTTTTTGGAGCCTTTGTTGGTGTTTTATCTGTGCCTCTGCAACTGCACAACGAGCATGAGGAAGTCTATCGCTGGTGGGGTTACATTTCCTCACAACCAAGTACAAAAAGGTGTCTGGACACTTAGAACACGACATTTACATCCAAAATACAGATTTGGTTAACAAAAGGTGTCTGGACACTTAGAACGCGACATTTATATCCAAAGTACAGATTTGGTTAACAAAAAGGTGAACTTTGAAAAAAGGTCCTTTGACCCTAATGAACAAAACACACATCTAGTGTATTAGGTGGACAACTCTATTTTATAAAATCTAAAAATGTGGGTTAATGAGGTTTAGTGGAGTTCAACGTCAACCACACCGTTTATTACAACACTGTTCAAACCAGGTGGATATCCCTATGAACTGTTCTGGGAGATATGATCCTAAATTACTCTCGCTCTGAAAAACACTAAACAGATGACAGCCTTACCACCACCACCACCCTGATTGGTCAATGTCCCTGTCTGTTATGTAACAGCTGTGATTCTAACAACATAATGCTGACCATTCATCTGGTATGCAGCAGTGACGTACCTAAAACACTGCATTCTGAGCAATTCAGTGCTATTCTGAGCTAGTCAACAACAAGTGCAGAACCAACAGTAACCTTCCCTCCCTCCCTCGCTCTCTCTTTGGCCACAACTCTGTTTGTGTGCAACAGGGCAGAGTGTTTTCCAACAGCAGTGACAAGGGGTTTCATTCAGTTGGCCGTGGATCAAGTCCAGCCCTAGTCCTTTCACGCATGAGTTTACACAGGGCTGGCCAGCTGAGAGACTGGCCAACAACTCAGGGCTGGCCAGCTGAAAGTGTGCAAGAGCACAGGACAAAGGGAGTGGTCTGTCCAAGAGCACAGGACAAAGGGAGGGGTCTGTCCAAGAGCACAGGACAAAGGGAGGGGTCTGTCCCAAGAGCACAGGACAAAGGGAGGGGTCTGTCCCAAGAGCACAGGACAAAGGGAGGGGTCTGTCCAAGAGCACAGGACAAAGGGAGGGGTCTGTCCCAAGAGCACAGGACAAAGGGAGGGGTCTGTCCCAAGAGCGTCCAATAAAACTCTGTTTACTACTTCAGGAACAGGGACTGGGGCGCTCCTCTTCTCAGTTCACTGCAGCCAGCGACTGCAACGAGTTGCAACAAACACTCAGACTGGACGGTTTTATCTCTTCATTCAAAGACTCATTCCATGGACACTCATACTGACAGTTGTGGCTGCTTTGTGTGATGTATTGTTGTCTCTACCTTCTTGCCCTTTGTGCTGTTGTCTGTGCCCAATAATGTTTGTACCATGTTGTGCTGCTACCATGTTGTGCTGCTACCATGTTGTGCTGCTGCCATGTTGTGCTGCTACCATGTTGTGCTGCTACCATGTTGTGCTGCTACCATGTTGTGCTGCTGCCATGTTGTGCTGCTGCCATGTTGTGCTGCTACCATGTTGTGCTGCTACCATGTTGTGCTGCTGCCATGTTGTGCTGCTACCATGTTGTGCTGCTGCCATGTTGTGCTGCTGCCATGTTGTGCTGCTACCATATTGTGCTGCTACCATGTTGTGCTGCTGCCATGTTGTGCTGCTGCCATGTTGTGCTGCTGCCATGTTGTGCTGCTGCCATGTTGTGCTGCTGCCATGTTGTGCTGCTGCCATGTTGTGCTGCTACCATGTTGTGCTGCTACCATGTTGTGCTGCTGCCATGTTGTGCTGCTGCCATGTTGTGCTGCTGCCATGTTGTGCTGCTACCATGTTGTGCTGCTGCCATGTTGTGCTGCTGCCATGTTGTGCTGCTACCATGTTGTGCTGCTGCCATGTTGTGCTGCTAACATGTTGTGCTGCTGCCATGTTGTGCTGCTACCATGTTGTGCTGCTGCCATGTTGTCCTGCTACCATGTTGTGCTGCTGCCATGTTGTGCTGCTGCCATGTTGTGCTGCTACCATGTTGTGCTGCTACCATGTTGTGCTGCTGCCATGTTGTGCTGCTGCCATGTTGTGCTGCTGCCATGTTGTGCTGCTACCATGTTGTGCTGCTACCATGTTGTGCTGCTGCCATGTTGTGCTGCTACCATGTTGTGCTGCTGCCATGTTGTGCTGCTGCCATGTTGTGCTGCTGCCATGTTGTGCTGCTGCCATGTTGTGCTGCTGCCATGTTGTGCTGCTGCCATGTTGTGCTGCATTGTATTTTATTATTTTATTTTATATATTTTTAATCCTAGCCCCCGTCCCCCGCAGGAGGCCTTTTGCCTTTTGTAAATAAGAATTTGTTCTTAACTGACTTGCCTAGTTAAATAAAATAAATTTAAAAAACATTTTAAATCTAGGGGTTGTTATTGTTGTTATGGTTGTTGCTACATCCGTGTTGTTGACATGGGGTGGTGTGTTCAGGTGTCAGTTTGTTTCACTAATGTGATTATACTGTCACTCCGTGTCCATCTTTATGCTGTGACTCCGTGCCCAGTGACTGACTTAATGTCCATCTTTATGCTGACTGACTCCGTGCCCAGTGACTGACTTAATGTCCATCTTTATGCTGTGACTCCGTGCCCAGTGACTGACTTAATGTCCATCTTTATGCTGTGACTCAGTGTCCAGTGACTGACTTAATGTCCATCTTTATGCTGACTGACTCCGTGCCCAGTGACTGACTTAATGTCCATCTTTATGCTGTGACTCCGTGCCCAGTGACTGACTTAATGTCCATCTTTATGCTGACTGACTCCGTGCCCAGTGACTGACTTAATGTCCATCTTTATGCTGTGACTCTGTGTCCATCTTTATGCTGTGACTCAGTGTCCAGTGACTGACTTAATGTCCATCTTTATGCTGACTGACTCCGTGTCCAGTGACTGACTTAATGTCCATCTTTATGCTGACTGACTCCGTGTCCAGTGACTGACTTAATGTCCATCTTTATGCTGACTGACTCCGTGTCCAGTGACTGACTTAATGTCCATCTTTATGCTGACTGACTCCGTGTCCAGTGACTGACTTAATGTCCATCTTTATGCTGTGACTCCGTGCCCAGTGACTGACTTAATGTCCATCTTTATGCTGACTGACTGTGTCCAGTGACTGACTTAATGTCCATCTTTATGCTGACTGACTGTGTCCAGTGACTGACTTAATGTCCATCTTTATGCTGTGACTCCGTGCCCAGTGACTGACTTAATGTCCATCTTTATGCTGTGACTCCGTGTCCAGTGACTGACTTAATGTCCATCTTTATGCTGTGACTCCGTGCCCAGTGACTGACTTAATGTCCATCTTTATGCTGACTGACTGTGTCCAGTGACTGACTTAATGTCCATCTTTATGCTGACTGACTGTGTCCAGTGACTGACTTAATGTCCATCTTTCTGAGTGGGAGGAGAATGAGGGAAACAGGCTCACATTATCAGGAGGATACTCTGGGTCAGTTTTACACAGTTTTACACAGAGGAAAGGCTGTTTTGAGAGAGCAGTGACACTTATTTTGCATTTTCATTTCAAGTACGTGTGTTTGTGTGTGTGTGTGTACTCTAGTAAGTGTCCTTGTTTTCAAGATGAAGCTCCAATACACATACCTAAAACACACATCAGTGATGGCCATAGACAAAAACCACTTTCTTCATCCTACCTGAAGCATCCTTCCTGAACAGAGTGTTCATCACTGTGCCGTGCAGTTTCACTCTGTCCCATTCTCTGACCATCAGCCCTGAGGAAACAAAGTGGTCCACCAGCCGCTCCACAATGGTCTGCAGCCTGCACAGCAGACAGTCAACACACAGTCAACACAGACAGTCAACACAAGAGTTAGTTGTTGTTACCTGGGAGCAACCCTCTCACACTGTTGACATCCTATCGATGAACATCATTTTAATGTACTAATTGTCACTCAATCTGTCATTAAAAAAAGTCAACTGTAAAAATACTAATTATACTACATGGTATTTACAGTGCATTCGTTAAGTACTCAGACCCCTTGACTTTTTCCACATTTTGTTACGTTGCAGACTTATTCTAAAATGGACTAAATTGTTTCCCCCCTCAACAATCTATACACAATACACCATAATGACATCACAATACCCCATAATGACATCACAATACACCATAATGACATCACAATACCCCATAATGACATCACAATACACCATAATGACAAAGAAAAAACAGGTTTTTAGAAATGTTTGCAAATGTATTAAAAACATAAAACATAAATAGCACATTTACATAAGTACTCAGACCCTTTACTCAGAACTTTGTTGAAGCACCTTTGGCAGCGATTACAGCTTCAACTCTTCTTGGGTATGACGCTACAAGCTTGACACACCTGTATTTGGGGAGTTCCCCAGGACTCCCATTCTTCTCTGCAGATCCTCTCAAGTTCTGTCAGGTTGGATGGGGAGTGTCGCTGCACAGCTATTTTCAGGTCTCTCCAGAGATCAATCGATCAGGTTCAAGTCCAGGCTCTGGCTGAGCCACTCAAGAACATTCTGTCATGCACTGACAACTGTGGGACCTTATATAGACAGGTGTGTGCCTTTCCAAATCATGTCCTATCAATTGAATTTACCACAGGTGAACTTCAATCAATTTTTCAAAACATATCAAGGATGATCAATAGAAACAGGATGCACCTGAGCTCAATTTCAAGTCTCATAGCAAAGTATCTGAATACTTACGTAAATAACGTATTTCAGTTTTTTATTTTTAATACATTTGCAAATCATTTTAAAAATCAGTTTTTGCTTTGTCATTATGGTGTATTGTGATGTCATTATGGTGTATTGTGATGTCATTATGGTGTATTGTGATGTCATTATGGGGTATTGTGATGTCATTATGGGGTATTGTGTGTCATTATGGGGTATTGTGTGTCATTATGGGGTATTGTGATGTCATTATGGGGTATTGTGTGTCATTATGGGGTATTGTGATGTCATTATGGGGTATTGTGTGTCATTATGGGGTATTGTGTGTCATTATGGGGTATTGTGTGTCATTATGGGGTATTGTGATGTCATTATGGGGTATTGTGTGTCATTATGGGGTATTGTGATGTCATTATGGGGTATTGTGTGTCATTATGGGGTATTGTGTGTCATTATGGGGTATTGTGATGTCATTATGGGGTATTGTGATGTCATTATGGTGTATTGTGATGTCATTATGGGGTATTGTGATGTCATTATGGGGTATTGTGATGTCATTATGGGGTATTGTGTTGTCATTATGGGGTATTGTGATGTCATTATGGGGTATTGTGTTGTCATTATGGGGTATTGTGATGTCATTATGGGGTATTGTGATGTCATTATGGGGTATTGTGTGTCATTATGGGGTATTGTGATGTCATTATGGGGTATTGTGTTGTCATTATGGGGTATTGTGATGTCATTATGGGGTATTGTGTTGTCATTATGGGGTATTGTGATGTCATTATGGGGTATTGTGTGTAGATTGCAGAGGTTTTTTGTTGTATTTAATCCATTTTAGAATAAGGCTGTGTCAAGGGGTCTGAATACTGAATACTTTTCCCAAAGGCACTGTATATAGTGCTTTTCAAGGAGCCAGAGTCACTGTGGTACAAACTGTGGTTAAAGAAAGAGACATGAGAGTATCCAGGAACCAGACTCTTACTTGTCCGAACCATCTTTCACTTGGACCTTGGCATACAGGACATCCACCATGGCTGGGTCATCGTTCATGTACTCAATCCCTGTCACCTCCAGCGGGAGAGGCTTCCCTTCTGTGATGGTCCTGAAACATGACATAATGTGTTACAAGAATAACGTGTGTTACATGACATAACATGTTACTTGACATAACATAACAAGACAATGTGTTACTTGACATGACATAATGTGTGTTACATGACATAATGTGTGTTACATGACATAACATGTTACTTGACATAACATAACAAGACAATGTGTTACTTGACATGACAATGTGTGTTACATGACATAATGTGTGTTACATGACATAACGTGTTACTTGACATAACATAACAAGACAATGTGTTACTTGACATGACATAATGTGTGTTACATGACATAACGTGTGTTACATGACATAACGTGTTACTTGACATAACATAACAAGACAATGTGTTACTTGACATGACATAATGTGTGTTACATGACATAACGTGTGTTACATGACATAACGTGTTACTTGACATAACATAACAAGACAATGTGTTACTTGACATGACATAATGTGTGTTACATGACATAACGTGTGTTACATGACATAACGTGTTACTTGACATAACATAACAAGACAATGTGTTACTTGACATGACATAATGTGTGTTACATGACATAACATGTGTTACATGACATAACGTGTGTTACATGACATAACGTGTGTTACATGACATAACGTGTGTTACATGACATAACGTGTTACTTGACATAACATAACAAGACAATGTGTTACTTGACATGACATAACATGTGTTACATGACATAACATGTGTGTTACATGACATAACATGTGTGTTACATGACATAACATGTGTGTTACATGACATAACGTGTGTTACATGACATAACGTGTGTTACATGACATAGCGTGTGTTACATGACATAACATGTGTGTTACATAATATGACATAACATGAGTTACATAACATAATGTGTTACTTGACATAACATGACATAATGTGTGTTACATGACATAACATGTGTTCCTGGCTCCAACTCAATGTTTTATACAATCTAGATAGGGATAGTCCCTCCCTGTTTCAGTCTGTTTTCATCTGTTTGATTCCTAATGAACATGACCCAGTTGTCAGTCAGTCATACGTACTTGATAAAGTCCTGACAGTGCTGGAGTTGTTTACATGCTTGGGTCACTTCCAGGTCGTTCAGCAGAGCCAGGGTGCCGACTGTTAGATGGAGCTTAGCAGGGTTCTGGAAGATGCTTCCATCTACTCCGTGGTCCTTAACAAGAGAGGAGAGAGACCAGCGATGAACTGACCGCACAGAGAAACACTGTAGGGTGAAGTTGCCCTTAGACACCGATCTTAGGTCCGTTTGGCATTTCCTCCACTAATGGTTGAGATTAGTATTGGAGGAAGAGGAAGCTGATCCTAGATCTGCACAATTTAACCCTTAGAACCAGACAACCAGAGAAACTAAAACAGGGACCCAAGATCTCTGATAGCTATTCAGTCAATATAAACATGAATGGAATATAGTCAAGTCTCAAACTGGAGTTTGAGACTATTATGCACGATTTTACAGATTGTCATCCCTCCCATCCGCCATGCACGCACTCACTGACACACACAAACACACACACACACACTCTTCCTTACCTGAGAACACTGCTCCAACACCTCCTCTTTAAACCTCAGGAATCCATCCTGAACTTGAGGGTGGTTAAGAGCGAACGACAGGAAGTGGGTGAACGGCTGCTTCTTGCGAAAGCTCTGCACCAGGAGCTCGACACGAGTCACGGCAGAGGACACCGCGGCCTTCTGGGAGCCAGTGATCACTGGAACAATGCGAGACCGTTATTGTGTGACTGTGAATGTGAGACTTTTATTTTTGATATCCCATGATTCTAGCCCTTAGGAGAAGAGCAGAGGTTCATGGATAATGTCTTGAGTTTTGTGTGGTTGCTGGAACCACGTTCTTGGCTGACTTTTATTACTAAACTCATTCATTTTTATTTTATTTATTTCACCTTTATTTAACCAGGTAGGCAAGTTGAGAACAAGTTCTCATTTACAATTGCGACCTGGCCAAGATAAAGCAAAGCAGTTCGACACATACAACGACACAGAGTTAGACATGGAGTAAAACAAACATACAGTCAATAATACAGTATAAACAAGTCTATCTACAATGTGAGCAAATTAGGTGAGATAAGGGAGGTAAAGGCAAAAAAAAGGCCATGGTGGCAAAGTAAATACAATATAGCAAGTAAAATATGAGTTGACTGCTGACAGAAAACCACTGAAATTCCCAGAGATAGAGAAAGAAGAGTTTTGCTAGACTGGTCCCAGATCTGTTTGTGCTTGCATAGTGAACTCCTATAGTCATTGTTAATCACTTGCCTAGTTAAATAAAGGTTAAATAAAATAAAAACATTAATTGTCTAGTAATTCCGACCACAGGAGTTGGTGAGACAGCACAAACAGTCATAATATGGGACGAGGCTACAGTGTTGCACCAGTATCTTTACTATAAACCTCTGGTTTGGGCTGGTCTCCAAGCTCTGGTCCAGGGCGTTACGTGAGGCCTGACCCTTCTTCAAGAAGGCTGAAAGAAGGCTCAAGCCCTGGACCAGAGGTACTGGTCTCTCTGCTAATAAAACGCCACTCACCGATCTGTCCTTCCACTCCTTGTTTTGGAATGTGGATGTCTGTCTTTGTGTCTGCCTCGAGTCTTCTACGTGTCTCTCCTTTCCTTCCGATGATGTATCTGTTAAAAGCAACAACACACTTCTCTGGTTAGTACACCGTATCCTTGATTTTCATTGACGATGTACACATAGCCCTAATGAAACACACACAAACACACACACACACACACACACACACACACCTAATTTGCCTAAAATATTACGCTGTTACCATGGTTACCTCATGTAGTCTTAACTACAAGCTAGAATGTTGAATAAAATTATATTTAAATGTGACGTAGGAAGTGGAGATAAACACAGAGGTTTATTAACCAGACTTTATGGGGCGTCGGTCTGTTTGACTCTGTCAGCTTGTATTCCTGCTACACTGTGGACACCTGTTCAAACATCTCATTCCAAAATCATGGGCATTAATATGGAGTTGGTCCCCCCCTCTTTGCTGCTATAACAGCCTCCACTCTTCTGGGAAGGCTTTCCACTAGATGTTGGAACATTGTTGTGGGGGCATGCTTCCATTCAGCCACAAGAGCATTAGTGAGGTCAGGCACGGATGTTGGGTGATTAGTCCTGGCTCGCAGTCGGTGTTTCAATTCATCCTAAAGGTGTTTGATTGGGTTGCGGTCAGGGCTCTGTGCAGGCCAGTCAAGTTCTTCCACACCAATCTCGATAAAACATTTCTGTATGGACCTCGCTTTGTGCACAGGGGTGTTGTCATGCTGAAACTGTAAAGGGGCACAGAATTGTATAGAATGTCATTGTATGCTGTACTGTTAAAATTACCCTTCACTGGAACTAAGGGGCCCGAACCATGAAAAGAGCCCCAGACTATCACTCCTCCTCCACCAAACTTCGCAGTTGGCATTATACATTGGGGTAGGTAGTGTTCCTCTGGCATCCTCCAAACCCAGATTCGTCCGTCAGACTGCCAGATAGTGAAGCGTGATTCATCACTCAAGAGAACACGTTTCCACTGCTCTAGAGTCTAATGGCAGTGAGCTTTACACCACTGGGGTGGCAAGGTAGCCTAATGGTTAAAGCATTGGACTAGTAACCGAAAGGTTGCAAGTTCAAATCCCCAAGCTGACAAGGTACAAAATCTGTTGTTCTGCCCCTGAACAGGCAGTTAGGCCATCATTGAAAATAAGAATTTGTTCTTAACTGACTTGCCTAGTAAAATAAAGGTAAAATAAAATAAATAAACTCCAGCTGAAGCTTGGCATTGCATGGTGATCTTAGGCTTGTGTGCGGCTGCTCAGCCACGGAAACCTAGTTCATGAAGCTCCCGAACAGTTATTGTGCTGACGTTGCTTCCAGAGACAGTTTGGAAGTCGGTAGTGAGTGTTGCAACCGAGGACAGACGATTTTTATGCGATACGTGCTTCAGCACTAGGCGGTCCCGTTCTGTGAGCTTGTGTGGTCTACCACTTCGCGGTTGAGCCGTTGCTGCTCCTAGACATTTCCACTTCACATTAACAGCACTTACTGTCGACAGGGGAAGCTCTAGCAGAGAAGAAATTTGACAAACTGACTTGTTAGAAGGTAGCATCCTATGACGGTGCCACGTTGAAAGTCACTGAGCTCTTCAGGAAGGCCATTCTACTGCCAATGTTTGTCTGTGGAGATTGCATGGCTGTGTGCTGGATTTTATACACCTGTCAACAACGGGTGTGGCTGAAATAGCCTAATCCTCTAATTTGAAGGGGTGTCCACATATCTGCTGACGTTGCTTCCAGAGACAGTTTGGAGGGGTGTCCACATACTGTTATAGATATGTGTCCACATACTGTTATAGATATGTGTCCCTATCCAGTGTCCCTATCCTGAACAGGACACTGGCTTTTATATAGCTTCAGATTGAATGGGTAATTGGAGACAGCTGTGTCTTGACGAGGGGGCGGGGTCAGCTCTCCAATTAGCCCTGGAGTCAACCAATCAGCTGCTTGAGGATTTCAGGAAGCCATTTCCTGAAATAAAACACATGCAAATACCCAAACTACAACACATAAACTGGGGAACGTAACAAGTGTATGTGAAATGAGCACGGGCAAAGTGTGTATGTATTTTCAATCTTCTGATGCATGGCACGTCGCCAAACGTTGTCGCCTGAACCACATTTCCTTCGCAATCAGCTGGAAGTGCTTGCGTCTTACTGCAAATTAAAAGTCTGCAACGTTCGGTCTCTGGTGCGGTTACACTTGGCCATTGTTTACATATTGTGCTGCAACGTTCGGTCTCTGGTACGGTTACACTTGGCCATCGTTTACATATTGTGCTGCAACGTTCGGTCTCTGGTGCGGTTACACTTGGCCATCGTTTACATATTGTGCTGCAACGTTCGGTCTCTGGTACGGTTACACTTGGCCATCGTTTACATATTGTGCTGCAACGTTCGGTCTCTGGTACGGTTACACTTGGCCATCGTTTACATATTGTGCTGCAACGTTCGGTCTCTGGTGCGGTTACACTTGGCCATTGTTTACATATTGTGCTGCAACGTTCGGTCTCTGGTACGGTTTACACTTGGCCATCGTTTACATATTGTGCTGCAACGTTCGGTCTCTGGTACGGTTACACTTGGCCATCGTTTACATATTGTGCTGCAACGTTCGGTCTCTGGTGCGGTTACACTTGGCCATTGTTTACATATTGTGCTGCAACGTTCGGTCTCTGGTACGGTTACACTTGGCCATTGTTTACATATTGTGCTGCAACGTTCGGTCTCTGGTACGGTTACACTTGGCCATTGTTTACATATTGTGCTGCAACGTTCGGTCTCTGGTACGGTTTACACTTGGCCATCGTTTACATATTGTGCTGCAACGTTCGGTCTCTGGTACGGTTACACTTGGCCATTGTTTACATATTGTGCTGCAACGTTCGGTCTCTGGTGGGGTTACACTTGGCCCTCGTTTACATATTGTGCTGCAACGTTCGGTCTCTGGTACGGTTACACTTGGCCATCGTTTACATATTGTGCTGCAACGTTCGGTCTCTGGTACGGTTTACACTTGGCCATCGTTTACATATTGTGCTGCAACGTTCGGTCTCTGGTACGGTTACACTTGGCCATCGTTTACATAATGTGCTACAACGTTCGGTCTCTGGTGCGGTTACACTTGGCCATCGTTTACATATTGTGCTGCAACGTTCGGTCTCTGGTGGGTTTACACTTGGCCATTGTTTACATATTGTGCTGCAACGTTCGGTCTCTGGTGGGGTTACACTTGGCCATTGTTTACATATTGTGCTGCAACGTTCGGTCTCTGGTACGGTTACACTTGGCCATCGTTTACATATTGTGCTGCAACGTTCGGTCTCTGGTGGGTTTACACTTTGCCATCGTTTACATATTGTGCTGCAACGTTCGGTCTCTGGTACGGTTACACTTGGCCATTGTTTACATATTGTGCTGCAACGTTCGGTCTCTGGTACGGTTTACACTTGGCCATCGTTTACATATTGTGCTACAACGTTCGGTCTCTGGTGGGGTTTACACTTGGCCCTCGTTTACATATTGTGCTACAACGTTCGGTCTCTGGTGGGGTTACACTTGGCCCTCGTTTACATATTGTGCTACAACGTTCGGTCTCTGGTGCGGTTACACTTGGCCATCGTTTACATATTGTGCTACAACGTTCGGTCTCTGGTGCGGTTACACTTGGCCATCGTTTACATATTGTGCTACAACGTTCGGTCTCTGGTACGGTTTACACTTGGCCATTGTTTACATATTGTGCTGCAACGTTCGGTCTCTGGTACGGTTTACACTTGGCCATCGTTTACATATTGTGCTGCAACGTTCGGTCTCTGGTGCGGTTACACTTGGCCATTGTTTACATATTGTGCTGCAACGTTCGGTCTCTGGTACGGTTACACTTGGCCATTGTTTACATATTGTGCTGCAACGTTCGGTCTCTGGTACGGTTACACTTGGCCATCGTTTACATATTGTGCTGCAACGTTCGGTCTCTGGTGCGGTTACACTTGGCCATCGTTTACATATTGTGCTGCAACGTTCGGTCTCTGGTACGGTTACACTTTGCCATCGTTTACAAATTGTGCTGCAACGTTCGGTCTCTGGTACGGTTACACTTGGCCATCGTTTACATATTGTGCTGCAACGTTCGGTCTCTGGTACGGTTACACTTGGCCATTGTTTACATATTGTGCTGCAACGTTTACGTCACATACGAATTGCGTGAAGTATTGAAACTCCAAACCAACAGAATCATATGCAGACCAGCGTACTGAAAGTCCGGCTACAAAACGCTTCCCTGTGGACAACGGGTAATGTAAATCAAAATGAGGTTTATTCAACATTTTCATCTGTAATGGGACGGTTCGGAAATGTTGAGCTCACGCGTTAGAGACGAGAGTGTGGGTCATCTAGTCCCGGATTCTAAAATGGACTAACAACCTCATATGCAGTCATCGACTCATGAAGTGCATCCCAAATGGCCCTTGGGGCTCTGGTCAAAAGTAATGCACTATATAGGGGATAGGGTACCATTACCATCTCTGAAACTGGAAACACTTATCTCCCTCACTAGCTTTAAGCACCAACTGTCAGAGCAGCTCACAGATTACTGCACCTGTACATAGCCCACCTATAATTTAGCCCAAACAACTACCTCTTTCCCAACTGTATTTAATGTATTTATTTATTTTGCTCCTTTGCACCCCATTATTTTTATTTCTACTTTGCACATTCTTCCATTGCAAAACTACCATTCTAGTGTTTTACTTGCTATATTGTATTTACCTTGCCACCATGGCCTTTTTTGCCTTTACCTCCCTTCTCACCTCATTTGCTCACATTGTATATAGACTTGTTTATACTGTATTATTGACTGTATGTTTGTTTTACTCCATGTGTAACTCTGTGTTGTTGTATGTGTCTAACTGCTTTGCTTTATCTTGGCCAGGTCGCAATTGTAAATGAGAACTTGTTCTCAACTTGCCTACCTGGTTAAATAAAGGTAAAATAAAATAAAAATAAATACAAAATTTTAGGGCGCATAGCCTACATGGTGTTTGTAACTCACTTGTAAAGAACACTTGGGACATCAATGGCACAGCTGAAACCTTTGTCCGTCTGTTCTATGGAGTGGCTGTCACAGAACTCTTCTTCTTCTTCGTCAAACTGTTCACTTGCTAATCAAAACAACAACGTGCATTTGTGAGATTGGCAAGAACATGTTGGTGTTCCATAATAGGTGCAGCAGGGACAAATGGGAGAGGAGACAGCTACATTTAGAGGAGACAAGCATCCCACAACACAATGTGGTGGTCAATTGGTCAGCTATAACTAGCTAAGTCTCAGTAGAATAAAGTCAATAATCTGGTAGTACTGTACAGTATTGTAGCCATCTGTCTTATCTAGCTAGCTAGCTAGAGTTATCTGGGGGTGTAGGGCGCTAGCACCACTGAGGTATAATGGCTGGCACCGAGGACCTAGCTACCTGGTGGTCCCATGTAGGAGTCGTCCTCTTCCCCCTCTTCATACTGGTCTTCTTTGATCGTATTTCTTCTGTATACTCTTCCACTTATGTTGATCAATGATGGACGTAAGATTTCCATTGTAGCAGTTATCTTGAATAGTAAATAAAACGATGTATACTGTAGTGGATAGTAGCTGCCAACTACGTGTGGGCTCTTTGGCTGTTTTGCGACATACGGCAGTTTGACGTAAAGTAACCAGCTGATTACGTCGTCGCTGATTTCTAAACCGCATGGATAAACATTCCGCGCTCGCAACAAATGAATGATGCGCCGATATCAACATTTGATTTATATGTCGCCCAAGCCGTAAAGCGGGGGTTATTGTTGGGGTAGCTAACCAGAAACATAAACAACCGCTTTCTCCATCACCAGTGGTAGGTTCATCACTTCAATAATAATCGTATGTCTGATTTATTTTGTGGAAAGTTTGCTTCAGTAGTAAATGCGCTGTGTTTCATGTTTCATGCTATGTTTGTCAGTTTGTTATTCATAATGTTGTTAGCCTTGTGTTGTTAGCCAACGTTAACTAGCTAGTCATGCTAATGTAATATGACAAAGATTTGTATAACGTGTTCTATCTGTGCTAATGCTGCTCAGCTAACGTTAGCTAAATTTACTTTGAATAAATATTGCTGGTCATTTGGGACTGTATTTATCCGCAATACACGACTCTGAACTTGGTGATCATGATTTTGCCGTTGTAGTTCCTCTTCCTCAGTTGGAATGGCAGCCTCCTCCTCATCCTCCTCTGCCGGAGGGGTTAGTGGGAGCTCCGTGACTGGCTCTGGATTCAGCGCGTCTGAGCTCATCCCCCCGCGTAAGGTCCTCTACACTTATCCCAAAGGAGCCGGGGAGATGATGGAAGGTAGGCTTTCTTTGACACAGGCCAATCATCAGTGGCTTTGGAATATAGGTTCAGAACGTTGCAAGAGACAAGACCGGTGATGAGGATTCTTTTGGAGTTCTAGAAAACCTTGTCTGTTCTGTACGTTCTACCTGCAACATTCTGAACATTGTTATTGGCTCTGATTGCAATATTAATCGTGCTCATATCCCATATACAGTGATGTTGTGTGTTTCAGATCGATTAATGTTTCTGTGTGTGTGTGTGTGTGTGTGTGTGTGTGTGTGTGTGTGTGTGTGTGTGTGTGGTTAGCTACTGTACATGTGTGTGTGGTTCTGAATACAAGCCCCTTCTGTACATATGCCTAGCCACACTTCTCTTACAACTATTCTATCTGGCTTCAAGTCAAGTGTAGCTTGTCTGGATTTTACCCACAAGATAAACAATGTGTCCCTGGAACTTTTCACTGTTCCCTTAATGACCTAGCTACCATGCGTCGTAGTTGGCTCTTCCTCCAGGAGGACGTGCACTGCTACCAGCGACAGTCAATGCTCTGCCCCAACGTCACCCCACAACGCGCATCGCCAGTGTGCCCCACTTCCCTCACACCCAAATCAATCTGGCTTCAAGTCAAGTGTAGTTAGTGATCCTTTGATCTAGAGTTGGTGACCCATGATCCTTTGAATCATAGTTGGATCTTCATCCAACAGAGGACGTACATGGGCACCAGCAAGCAGTCAGTGCTCTGCCAATGGGTCAGCCCACAACACCCACCACCAGTTTTGTCACATCACACAAGAGGATCTGTTTGTTTGAACCCAATGGGCCATCTGGCTCCTTGCCCCTGCTTTGTGCATCCCAAATGACACCCTATTACCTACGTTGTGCACTAATTTTGACCAGAGCCTTATGTGCCAGAGTTGTACACTATATTAGGATAGGGTGCCCCATCCTTTGTTACCTCATAGACCCCAAATCAAACATTGTGTTGTAATGAATGTCTTAGTTTGGATCATTGTGCTGGAAAGCACTGGGTGTTCAGAGGACTAATGGGCTCACTGTTAAGTGGGACAGCAGTGAAGCTGGTGGCCAGGGTTGGGGTTCTTTTCCACTTTGTTTTTGGGGCCTGTGCCATAGGGCGGCGCACAATTGGTCCAGCGTCATCCGGGTTAGGGGAGGGTTTGGCCCGGGGTAGGTCGTCCTTGTAAATAAGAATTTGTTCTTACCTGACTTGCCTAGTTAAATAAAATTAAAAAATATATATTAAAAAATAATTATTAAATGGCACCCTATTCCCTATACCAGGGATCATCAACTAGATTCAGCCGCGGGATGATTTTTGTTTTTACTTGAGTGTATGGTCGGGGGCCTGGACATAATCAGAAATCGCAAGAAGGCCAAACAGATTGTTTTAGTCAAAATATTATATCAAACCTTGCTTACTTGTATACTGTATATGATTGATCAGATGTGTCTCTCTATTCTGCCCAGGAATACTTGGGAACAGATTTCGCAAAAAATGTAATCACTTGGAGCTGATGTTTTGATTCTTTTGGCCAACATTGAAAATGGGGGGGACCGAATTCGGTCCGTGGGCCGGCCAGTTGAAGAACCTAATCCTACCTTGTGCACTAATATCATGTGGGCCATGGTCAACAGTAGTGCACTGTCTAGGGCCATGGTCAACAGTAGTGCACTATCTAGGGCCATGGTCAACATGTCTAGGGCCATGGTCAACATGTCTAGGGCCATAGTCAACAGTAGTGCACTGTCTAGGGCCATGGTCAACAGTAGTGCACTGTCTAGGGCCATGGTCAACAGTAGTGCACTGTCTAGGGCCATGGTCAACAGTAGTGCACTGTCTAGGGCCATGGTCAACAGTAGTGCACTGTCTAGGGCCATGGTCAACAGTAGTGCACTGTCTAGGGCCATGATCAACAGTAGTGCACTGTCTAGGGCCATGATCAACAGTAGTCCATTGTCTAGGGCCATGATCAACAGTAGTCCATTGTCTAGGGCCATGGTCAATAGTAGTGCACTGTCTAGGCCCATGGTCAACATGTCTAGGGCCATGATCAACAGTAGTGCACTGTCTAGGGCCATGGTCAATAGTAGTGCACTTTCTAGGCCCATGGTCAACATGTCTAGGGCCATGGTCAACATGTCTAGGGCCATGATCAACAGTAGTGCACTGTCTAGGGCCATGGTCAATAGTAGTGCACTTTCTAGGCCCATGGTCAACATGTCTAGGGCCATGGTCAACAGTAGTACACTGTCTAGGGCCATGGTCAACAGTAGTGCACTGTCTAGGGCCATGGTCAACAGTAGTGCACTGTCTAGGGCCATGGTCAACAGTAGTGCACTGTCTAGGGCCATGGTCAACAGTAGTGCACTGTCTAGGGCCATGGTCAACAGTAGTGCACTGTCAAGGGCCATGGTCAACAGTAGTGCACTGTCTAGGGCCATGGTCAACAGTAGTGCACTGTCTAGGGCCATGGTCAACAGTAGTGCACTGTCTAGGGCCATGGTCAATAGTAGTGCACTGTCTAGGGCCATGGTCAACAGTAGTGCACTGTCTAGGGCCATGGTCAACAGTAGTGCACTGTCTAGGCCCATGGTCAACAGTAGTGCACTGTCTAGGGCCATGGTCAATAGTAGTGCACTGTCTAGGCCCATGGTCAACAGTAGTGCACTGTCTAGGGCCATGGTCAACATGTCTAGGCCCATGGTCAACAGTAGTGCACTGTCTAGGGCCATGGTCAACAGTAGTGCACTGTCTAGGGCCATGGTCAACAGTAGTGCACTGTCTAGGGCCATGGTCAACAGTAGTGCACTGTCTAGGGCCATGGTCAACAGTAGTGCACTGTCTAGGGCCATGGTCAACAGTAGTGCACTGTCTAGGGCCATGGTCAACAGTAGTGCACTATCTAGGGAACAGAGTGCCATTTGTGACACATTGTGTGCTAGTTGATTATTTTGGCTAGTCTTTTTATTCTCCAGCAAACTGAACGGTGGCACATGTTGGCATAATGTGAGGAGTTATATCATGTTTTAGCCAACTCCTCTACTTACTTACTCGGTAATTACTGAGGATTGTGCTCGCCCGGAGGATTGGGTATTAAATAGTTTGTACCACAAAACCATATACTATAATACGTAATGTTATATAATAGATCTATAGCCTAATAGTTTAGTGTGAGTGCGTGTGTGTGTGTGAGTGTGTGCGCGCGTGTGCGTGTGCTGGTTTGGGTTGTGATCCAGAAGGCACGTTTCCATTCTTGTTGTTTAAACTATCTCAGGGCTAAACTAACTTGTCTACCACTACAGTATTTTGTAACATGTGATAGTTGAGGAAAGCATAACAGTAGTTGATGTGATAGTGAACATGAACTCTTGTGTCTTCAGACGGCTCAGACAGATTTCTGTGTGAGTCTGTGTTCAGCTACCAGGTGGCGTCAACACTGAAACAAGTGAAGCATGGTAAGTCCATCAGTCTCTTCATTCAATTATTTTATTGCAGTTGTCTTTAAAAATAATAATAATAATGAATGCCTAAGAGTGCATCTCAAATGGCACCCTATTTCCTATATATAGTGGACTACCTTCAACCAGAGCCCTATGGCGCTGGTCAAAAGTAGCCCACTATATAGGGAATAGGGTGCTATTTAGGACACATTTGTTGTTTAGGGAAAAATAACTCTGGTAAGGGATACAAAGGAATGCAATGCTTTGATCTAACAGCACATTTCACTGATCTGTTTTTTTTTTAGATCAACAGGTATCTAGAATGGAGAAACTGGCCAGTTTGGTTGAAGAGCTGGAAGCAGATGAGTGGCGTTACAAACCAATCGAACAGCTTTTGGGATTTACTCCGTCTTAGAGGTCCAAATAAAGACCTGCCCAGTAGCCCGCTAGCTGGTCACCACTGGAGGAACACGTTGACCGCAGAACACGACTTTATTTCCAACACATTTGCTTTATTGTCATTTGTTGTGTCATTCCCACAGGGAAGGATGTTCCTGCCTGTTATTGGCCAATGTTTAGCTGTGGTCACTAACTGGAGGAAGGAACACCCTGATACGAGAGAGCTATTGTTGTGACCTAAAAAAAAAAAAACTTTATCACTGCAATGAATTATGAATTGAGTAATTAATCATGTTATAGTGGGGAAATTGATGCATTCGTGTTTTACTGGTGTTTTTTTTAAATAAACTAAATTATATTAAGGAATAAGGAATCCTCTTCCTATGTATTAAAATGAAAACATGAAGTACTTGGATTATCATTTATTAAATATTGAAATACAAATATACAGAATCAATTGTATTTGAGTTATTTACTGTTTTATAACATTATTACAATGGATTATTTGTTATCACACAGTTGAAAACAATTAGAACCAGGCTAATTGTATTACTGTAAATACCAAGGTCAAGGAGAATGTAGGGCAACACAATAACATCTGCAGCAACAGCCAGGCCTGTTATTCCCCACACATTCTGAAGGGAGGGGACTGAACAGGCTGATGTTCTGGATGACGGTGCTAGTACGTCCATGTGTCGATGCCCTCGGAGCTGCTCTCAATATGCAGATACACACACACACACACACAATAACATCAGGCAGTCAGTCATTAAAGGACAAGGGGGGAGAGAAGTAGGTTTTGTTAATAAATCACCACCATTCTGTCTACACTACCAGGGCTGTAGGTGTTCTGTCTACACTACCAGGGCTGTAGGTGTTCTGTCTACACTACCTGGGCTGTAGGTCTTCTGTCTACACTACCAGGGCTGTAGGTGTTCTGTCTACACTACCAGGGCTGTAGGTCTTCTGTCTACACTACCAGGGCTGTAGGTCTTCTGTCTACACTACCAGGGCTGTAGGTGTTCTGTCTACACTACCAGGGCTGTAGGTGTTCTGTCTACACTACCAGGGCTGTAGGTGTTCTGTCTACACTACCAGGGCTGTAGGTCTTCTGTCTACACTACCAGGGCTGTAGGTCTTCTGTCTACACTACCAGGGCTGTAGGTGTTCTGTCTACACTACCAGGGCTGTAGGTCTTCTGTCTACACTACCAGGGCTGTAGGTGTTCTGTCTACACTACCAGGGCTGTAGGTGTTCTGTCTACACTACCAGGGCTGTAGGTGTTCTGTCTACACTACCAGGGCTGTAGGTGTTCTGTCTACACTACCAGGGAGGGAGTTTTTCCTAGCCACCGTGCTTCTTCACCTGCATTGCTTGCTGTTTGGGGTTTTAGGCTGGGTTTCTGTACAGCACTTTGAGATATCAGCTGATGTACGAAGGGCTATATAAAATAAATTTGATTGATTGATTGATTGACTGTAGGTGTTCTGTCTACACTACCAGGGCTGTAGATGTTCTGTCTACACTACCAGGACTGTAGGTGTTCTGTCTACACTACCAGGGCTGTAGATGTTCTGTCTACACTACCAAGCTGTAGGTGTTCTGTCTACACTACCAGGGCTGTAGGTGTTCTGTCTACACTACCAGGGCTGTAGTTGTTCTGTCTACACTACCAGGGCTGTAGTTGTTCTGTCTACACTACCAAGGACAGACTGTTTACCAGGAGTCTGATCAGTACAGTCCATGTACAGACTGTTGTTTACCAGGAGTCTGATCAGTACAGTCCAGGGACAGACTGTTGTTTACCAGAAGTCTGATCAGTACAGTCCATGTACAGACTGTTGTTTACCAGGAGTCTGATCAGTACAGTCCAGGTACAGACTGTTGTTTACCAGGAGTCTGATCAGCAGGGTGCAATGTTACAGGATATTGGGATAGAACTGTATTGTGGAACTTATATGTTGTCTGTAATGTCCAGTAGAATAGAGCATTTTAAAATGTCAGCTCTATTCTTATGGCATTTCTATCTGCGGTGTTCCTCCACAGTGTTTGTCTACTGAGCGTGGCCCTGGCAGAGATCCAGTCTCTTTCACCCTGGTGTTTGGTGGGTCTTATTGAATCAGAAGTCAGGAAATGTGCTGTACTTGGTGATCACACCAGTGAATGAATGTTTTTCAGTTGAATGAGCAGTGGGGAAGCTCAGTGGTTGGTTGACTGTACAGAATGTACTGTACTAGTTTACAAACTTTTTTTTTTTCAATAAAAGGGTGTGACTAACCGAGAGGAACACTTCTGGGTCCTAAAGTTAGTCCAGTTAAAACTTGTTTTTAACCAAGCTCCTGTTTCTCTACACTTTGTGTCTCTTGTTGTGTCCGTTGGTAGATTTGTATTTTTACAAAGTACACATAATAAAAGTTATTTCAAACAATCAACTTGCCTCTACTGATTTCGGTAACCTATCTATTTTCCTTGATCAGATAGAGACAAAGGTTGTTGAAGGTAAAAGTCATTTTATGACAGCACATTGTTTGTCTTGCTGCAGTTCACATTGTGTGCATTGTGCCTTGTCTAGCAGTTCAATCTCCTTGACTAGTACAGTCCGTCCATCTCTCGTCATGTGTTGTTTCACTGCATATGTGATACCTGGCTGCCATCCAAAAACTGTTCTTTTCTTCCTCTGGCAGACCACAAAAGCCTGGTTGAGAATGTGTTCTCCTACTAGCAGCAAGGCCTGATACAGAACACACTAGTTTACCAGCCGATCACTTTATTCTGCCAATTTTGGGACAGTAAAAAGTGACTTTACTGAGCCGATGCAACACAACTTAAGTTAGTTCCTAATCAGTAGGTCTTTTTGTGAGTCCGATATTTTATGATTACTCATATTTTCTTTTTCAAGTAGCATGTTTAGTGTACATGTGGAGGATGTCAGAAGTACTTTAAACATATGACTAAGGCATACTGGGGTTTAGATAGCACCACTATGGCTACCATGCTGGTTGCAGTTGTCTTAGATGATAGAAGGAATAGTACTGCCATGTCTGTGGACTTGTCAAAAGCTTTTTATACAGTAAACCATGTTATTCTGTCCTGATAGGGTAATATAGACCATGTTATTCTGTCCTGATAGGGTAATATAGACCATGTTATTCTGTCCTGATAGGGTAATATAGACCATGTTATTCTGTCCTGATAGGGTAATATAGACCATGTTATTCTGTTGAATAAGCTGTCCTGATAGGGTAATATAGACCATGTTATTCTGTCCTGATAGGGTAATATAGACCATGTTATTCTGTCCTGATAGGGTAATATAGACCATGTTATTCTGTCCTGATAGGGTAATATAGACCATGTTATTCTGTCCTGATAGGGTAATATAGACCATGTCATTCTGTTGAATAAGCTGTCCTGATAGGGTAATATAGACCATGTTATTCTGTCCTGATAGGGTAATATAGACCATGTTATTCTGTCCTGATAGGGTAATATAGACCATGTTATTCTGTTGAATAAGCTGTCCTGATAGGGTAATATAGACCATGTTATTCTGTCCTGATAGGGTAATATAGACCATGTTATTCTGTCCTGATAGGGTAATATAGACCATGTTATTCTGTTGAATAAGCTGTCCTGATAGGGTAATATAGACCATGTTATTCTGTCCTGATAGGGTAATATAGACCATGTTATTCTGTCCTGATAGGGTAATATAGACCATGTTATTCTGTTGAATAAGCTGTCCTGATAGGGTAATATAGACCATGTTATTCTGTCCTGATAGGGTAATATAGACCATGTTATTCTGTCCTGATAGGGTAATATAGACCATGTTATTCTGTCCTGATAGGGTAATATAGACCATGTTATTCTGTTGAATAAGCTGTCCTGATAGGGTAATATAGAACATGTTATTCTGTTGAATAAGCTGTCCTGATAGGGTAATATAGAACATGTTATTCTGTCCTGATAGGGTAATATAGAACATGTTATTCTGTCCTGATAGGGTAATATAGACCATGTTATTCTGTCCTGATAGGGTAATATATACCATGTTATTCTGTCCTGATAGGGTAATATAGACCATGTTATTCTGTCCTGATAGGGTAATATATACCATGTTATTCTGTCCTGATAGGGTAATATAGACCATGTTATTCTGTCCTGATAGGGTAATATAGACCATGTTATTCCTGTCCTGATAGGGTAATATATACCATGTTATTCTGTCCTGATAGGGTAATATAGACCATGTTATTCTGTCCTGATAGGGTAATATAGACCATGTTATTCTGTCCTGATAGGGTAATATAGACCATGTTATTCTGTCCTGATAGGGTAATATAGACCATGTTATTCTGTCCTGATAGGGTAATATAGACCATGTCATTCTGTTGAATAAGCTGTCCTGATAGGGTAATATAGACCATGTTATTCTGTCCTGATAGGGTAATATAGAACATGTTATTCTGTTGAATAAGCTGTCCTGATAGGGTAATATAGACCATGTTATTCTGTCCTGATAGGGTAATATAGACCATGTTATTCTGTCCTGATAGGGTAATATAGACCATGTTATTCTGTCCTGATAGGGTAATATAGACCATGTTATTCTGTCCTGATAGGGTAATATAGACCATGTTATTCTGTCCTGATAGGGTAATATAGACCATGTTATTCTGTCCTGATAGGGTAATATAGACCATGTTATTCTGTTGAATAAGCTGTCCTGATAGGGTAATATAGACCATGTTATTCTGTCCTGATAGGGTAATATAGACCATGTTATTCTGTCCTGATAGGGTAATATAGACCATGTTATTCTGTCCTGATAGGGTAATATAGACCATGTTATTCTGTCCTGATAGGGTAATATAGACCATGTTATTCTGTCCTGATAGGGTAATATAGACCATGTCATTCTGTCCTGATAGGGTAATATAGACCATGTCATTCTGTCCTGATAGGGTAATATAGGCCATGTTATTCTGTCCTGATAGGGTAATATAGACCATGTTATTCTGTCCTGATAGGGTAATATAGACCATGTTATTCTGTCCTGATAGGGTAATATAGACCATGTTATTCTGTCCTGATAGGGTAATATAGACCATGTTATTCTGTCCTGATAGGGTAATATAGACCATGTTATTCTGTTGAATAAGCTGTCCTGATAGGGTAATATAGACCATGTTATTCTGTCCTGATAGGGTAATATAGACCATGTTATTCTGTCCTGATAGGGTAATATAGACCATGTTATTCTGTCCTGATAGGGTAATATAGACCATGTCATTCTGTCCTGATAGGGTAATATAGACCATGTCATTCTGTCCTGATAGGGTAATATAGGCCATGTTATTCTGTCCTGATAGGGTAATATAGACCATGTTATTCTGTCCTGATAGGGTAATATAGACCATGTTATTCTGTCCTGATAGGGTAATATAGACCATGTTATTCTGTTGAATAAGCTGTCCTGATAGGGTAATATAGGCCATGTTATTCTGTCCTGATAGGGTAATATAGACCATGTTATTCTGTCCTGATAGGGTAATATAGACCATGTTATTCTGTCCTGATAGGGTAATATAGACCATGTTATTCTGTTGAATAAGCTGTCCTGATAGGGTAATATAGACCATGTTATTCTGTCCTGATAGGGTAATATAGACCATGTTATTCTGTCCTGATAGGGTAATATAGACCATGTTATTCTGTTGAATAAGCTGTCCTGATAGGGTAATATAGACCATGTTATTCTGTCCTGATAGGGTAATATAGACCATGTTATTCTGTTGAATAAGCTGTCCTGATAGGGTAATATAGACCATGTTATTCTGTCCTGATAGGGTAATACAGACCATGTTATTCTGTTGAATAAGCTGTCCTGATAGGGTAATATAGACCATGTTATTCTGTCCTGATAGGGTAATATAGACCATGTTATTCTGTCCTGATAGGGTAATATAGACCATGTTATTCTGTCCTGATAGGGTAATATAGACCATGTTATTCTGTCCTGATAGGGTAATATAGACCATGTTATTCTGTCCTGATAGGGTAATATAGACCATGTTATTCTGTTGAATAAGCTGTCCTGATAGGGTAATATAGACCATGTTATTCTGTCCTGATAGGGTAATATAGACCATGTTATTCTGTCCTGATAGGGTAATATAGACCATGTTATTCTGTCCTGATAGGGTAATATAGACCATGTTATTCTGTCCTGATAGGGTAATATAGACCATGTTATTCTGTCCTGATAGGGTAATATAGACCATGTCATTCTGTCCTGATAGGGTAATATAGACCATGTCATTCTGTCCTGATAGGGTAATATAGGCCATGTTATTCTGTCCTGATAGGGTAATATAGACCATGTTATTCTGTCCTGATAGGGTAATATAGACCATGTTATTCTGTCCTGATAGGGTAATATAGACCATGTTATTCTGTCCTGATAGGGTAATATAGACCATGTTATTCTGTCCTGATAGGGTAATATAGACCATGTTATTCTGTCCTGATAGGGTAATATAGACCATGTTATTCTGTCCTGATAGGGTAATATAGACCATGTTATTCTGTTGAATAAGCTGTCCTGATAGGGTAATATAGACCATGTTATTCTGTCCTGATAGGGTAATATAGACCATGTTATTCTGTCCTGATAGGGTAATATAGACCATGTTATTCTGTCCTGATAGGGTAATATAGACCATGTTATTCTGTCCTGATAGGGTAATATAGACCATGTTATTCTGTCCTGATAGGGTAATATAGACCATGTCATTCTGTCCTGATAGGGTAATATAGACCATGTCATTCTGTCCTGATAGGGTAATATAGGCCATGTTATTCTGTCCTGATAGGGTAATATAGACCATGTTATTCTGTCCTGATAGGGTAATATAGACCATGTTATTCTGTCCTGATAGGGTAATATAGACCATGTTATTCTGTCCTGATAGGGTAATATAGACCATGTTATTCTGTCCTGATAGGGTAATATAGACCATGTTATTCTGTTGAATAAGCTGTCCTGATAGGGTAATATAGACCATGTTATTCTGTCCTGATAGGGTAATATAGACCATGTTATTCTGTCCTGATAGGGTAATATAGACCATGTTATTCTGTCCTGATAGGGTAATATAGACCATGTCATTCTGTCCTGATAGGGTAATATAGACCATGTCATTCTGTCCTGATAGGGTAATATAGGCCATGTTATTCTGTCCTGATAGGGTAATATAGACCATGTTATTCTGTCCTGATAGGGTAATATAGACCATGTTATTCTGTCCTGATAGGGTAATATAGACCATGTTATTCTGTTGAATAAGCTGTCCTGATAGGGTAATATAGGCCATGTTATTCTGTCCTGATAGGGTAATATAGACCATGTTATTCTGTCCTGATAGGGTAATATAGACCATGTTATTCTGTCCTGATAGGGTAATATAGACCATGTTATTCTGTTGAATAAGCTGTCCTGATAGGGTAATATAGACCATGTTATTCTGTCCTGATAGGGTAATATAGACCATGTTATTCTGTCCTGATAGGGTAATATAGACCATGTTATTCTGTTGAATAAGCTGTCCTGATAGGGTAATATAGACCATGTTATTCTGTCCTGATAGGGTAATATAGACCATGTTATTCTGTTGAATAAGCTGTCCTGATAGGGTAATATAGACCATGTTATTCTGTCCTGATAGGGTAATATAGACCATGTTATTCTGTTGAATAAGCTGTCCTGATAGGGTAATATAGACCATGTTATTCTGTCCTGATAGGGTAATATAGACCATGTTATTCTGTCCTGATAGGGTAATATAGACCATGTTATTCTGTCCTGATAGGGTAATATAGACCATGTTATTCTGTTGAATAAGCTGTCCTGATAGGGTAATATAGACCATGTTATTCTGTCCTGATAGGGTAATATAGACCATGTTATTCTGTCCTGATAGGGTAATATAGACCATGTTATTCTGTCCTGATAGGGTAATATAGGCCATGTTATTCTGTCCTGATAGGGTAATATAGACCATGTCATTCTGTTGAATAAGCTGTCCTGATAGGGTAATATAGACCATGTTATTCTGTCCTGATAGGGTAATATAGACCATGTTATTCTGTCCTGATAGGGTAATATAGACCATGTTATTCTGTTGAATAAGCTGTCCTGATAGGGTAATATAGACCATGTTATTCTGTCCTGATAGGGTAATATAGACCATGTTATTCTGTTGAATAAGCTGTCCTGATAGGGTAATATAGACCATGTTATTCTGTCCTGATAGGGTAATATAGACCATGTCATTCTGTTGAATAAGCTGTCCTGATAGGGTAATATAGACCATGTTATTCTGTCCTGATAGGGTAATATAGACCATGTTATTCTGTCCTGATAGGGTAATATAGACCATGTTATTCTGTTGAATAAGCTGTCCTGATAGGGTAATATAGACCATGTTATTCTGTCCTGATAGGGTAATATAGACCATGTTATTCTGTCCTGATAGGGTAATATAGACCATGTTATTCTGTTGAATAAGCTGTCCTGATAGGGTAATATAGACCATGTTATTCTGTCCTGATAGGGTAATATAGAACATGTTATTCTGTCCTGATAGGGTAATATAGACCATGTTATTCTGTCCTGATAGGGTAATATAGACCATGTTATTCTGTCCTGATAGGGTAATATAGACCATGTTATTCTGTCCTGATAGGGTAATATAGACCATGTTATTCTGTTGAATAAGCTGTCCTGATAGGGTAATATAGAACATGTTATTCTGTCCTGATAGGGTAATATAGACCATGTTATTCTGTCCTGATAGGGTAATATAGACCATGTCATTCTGTTGAATAAGCTGTCCTGATAGGGTAATATAGACCATGTTATTCTGTCCTGATAGGGTAATATAGACCATGTCATTCTGTTGAATAAGCTGTCCTGATAGGGTAATATAGACCATGTTATTCTGTTGAATAAGCTGTCCTGATAGGGTAATATAGACCATGTTATTCTGTCCTGATAGGGTAATATAGACCATGTTATTCTGTCCTGATAGGGTAATATAGACCATGTTATTCTGTTGAATAAGCTGTCCTGATAGGGTAATATAGACCATGTTATTCTGTCCTGATAGGGTAATATAGACCATGTTATTCTGTCCTGATAGGGTAATATAGACCATGTTATTCTGTCCTGATAGGGTAATATAGACCATGTTATTCTGTCCTGATAGGGTAATATAGACCATGTCATTCTGTTGAATAAGCTGTCCTGATAGGCTTGGGTACTGATGCTTGCTGATGATTTCGTAATTATCTCAATGACAGAACTCAGGCCATCAAGGTAGATGAGGTCAAATCCGAGATCCTTGAGTTACATATCTCGGCCTGCTAACGTTTACAATCTATATAGAAATAAAAAAACATTAGTAATGCTAATTACAATGTAAACAACTGTAATATTCATTTTGTGTGCAGACGATAGTGTTGTATTCCATTACTGCTGTCACGTCCTGACCTTAGTTCCTTTTGATGTCTCTATTTTAGGTTGGGCAGGGCGTGAGTTGGGGTGGGTATTCTATGTTGTTTTTCTAGGTTTGCTTTTCTATGTGTTTGGCCTGGTAAGGTTCCCAATCAGAGGCAGCTGTCTATCGTTGTCTCTGATTGAGAACCATACTTAGGTTGCCTGTTTTCCCCACTATGATTTGTGGGTAGTTGTTTTCACCATACAGAACTGTTTCGATTTTCATTTCTTTCCTTCACGTTGTTATTTTGTAATTTTTTCGTGTTCTGATGTAATAAATAATCATGGACACTTACAACGCTGCATTTTGGTCCGATCCTTCCTACTCCTCATCAGACGAAGAAGTTCGTTACAACTGCATCAGTTGGCCAAGTCTTTTCACATTTAAAATCTGATTTGCTAGCACTGCAGAGGTCACTGTTGGATCTACAGTTGGTGGTAATTACAAACACAACCAAACGCATGCTTTTGTTCTAGGTCCTATAATCCAGATTTAAATGAATTTGTAATGACTAGTTTTAATGCTGCACAAATTGAGTGAGTTCCTTCCTACAAATATCTTGGTATCTGGCTTGATGACAAAATGTAATTTAAAAAAGAAGATGAAAGTTCAAGTTTGGTTTCTTTTACAGAAACAAAGCAAAACAAAGCATGTCTGACTTTTGATATCAGGATGGATATTGTCCAGGCCACTTATGTCTGTTTTAAGATTCTGGGGATATTCTCTAAATGCCTGCAGCAGCAACCATACTTAAACCAGTAGATGCTGTTTTCCATTGGGCCCTTAGGTTTATTACTGGGGATGGTTCTAGAACTCAACGTTGTGCCCTTAGGTTTATTAATGGTTATGGTTCTAGAACTCAACGTTGTGCCCTTAGGTTTATTACTGGTTATGGTTCTAGAACTCAACGTTGTGCCATTAGGTTTATTACTGGGGATGGTTCTAGAACTCAACGTTGTGCCATTAGGTTTATTACTGGGGATGGTTCTAGAACTCAACGTTGTGCCATTAGGTTTATTACTGGGGATGGTTCTAGAACTCAACGTTGTGCCATTAGGTTTATTACTGGGGATGGTTCTAGAACTCAACGTTGTGCCATTAGGTTTATTACTGGGGATGGTTCTAGAACTCAACGTTGTGCCATTAGGTTTATTACTGGGGATGGTTCTAGAACTCAACGTTGTGCCATTAGGTTTATTACTGGGGATGGTTCTAGAACTCAACGTTGTGCCATTAGGTTTATTACTGGGGATGGTTCTAGAACTCAACGTTGTGCCATTAGGTTTATTACTGGGGATGGTTCTAGAACTCAACGTTGTGAGATTAGGTTTATTACTGGGGATGGTTCTAGAACTCAACGTTGTGCCATTAGGTTTATTAATGGGGATGGTTCTAGAACTCAACGTTGTGCCATTAGGTTTATTAATGGGGATGGTTCTAGAACTCAACGTTGTGCCATTAGGTTTATTACTGGGGATGGGTCTAGAACTAAACGTTGTGCCATTAGGTTTATTACTGGGGATGGTTCTAGAACTCAACGTTGTGCCATTAGGTTTATTACTGGGGATGGTTCTAGAACTCAACGTTGTGCCATTAGGTTTATTACTGGGGATGGTTCTAGAACTCAACGTTGTGCCATTAGGTTTATTACTGAGGATGGTTCTAGAACTAAACGTTGTGCCATTAGGTTTATTACTGGGGATGGTTCTAGAACTAAACGTTGTGCCATTAGGTTTATTACTGAGGATGGTTCTAGAACTCAACGTTGTGCCATTAGGTTTATTACTGAGGATGGTTCTAGAACTCAACGTTGTGCCATTAGGTTTATTAATGGTTATGGTTCTAGAACTAAACGTTGTGCCATTAGGTTTATTAATGGTTATGGTTCTAGAACTCAACGTTGTGCCATTAGGTTTATTAATGGTTATGGTTCTAGAACTAAACGTTGTGCCATTAGGTTTATTACTGGGGATGGTTCTAGAACTCAACGTTGTGCCATTAGGTTTATTAATGGTTATGGTTCTAGAACTCAACGTTGTGCCATTAGGTTTATTACTGGGGATGGTTCTAGAGCTAAACGTTGTGCCATTAGGTTTATTACTGGGGATGGTTCTAGAACTCAACGTTGTGCCATTAGGTTTATTACTGGGGATGGTTCTAGAACTCAACGTTGTGCCATTAGGTTTATTACTGGGGATGGTTCTAGAACTCAACGTTGTGCCATTAGGTTTATTACTGGGGATGGTTCTAGAACTAAACGTTGTGCCATTAGGTTTATTACTGGGGATGGTTCTAGAACTCAACGTTGTGCCATTAGGTTTATTAATGGTTATGGTTCTAGAACTCAACGTTGTGCCATTAGGTTTATTACTGGGGATGGTTCTAGAACTAAACGTTGTGCCATTAGGTTTATTACTGGGGATGGGTCTAGAACTCAACGTTGTGCTTTTGTTTTTTTTCTGTGCCCTTTATGTGGAACAACTCAGAGCTCTCTGAAATGAGTAGTTCTGGTGCCCCATTGGTCAGTTCAGAGTCATGATCAGAGACCTGAAATGAGAAGTTCTGGTCCCCCATTGGTCAGTTCTCCTCTATGTTGATAAATGTGATACAATATACAAAATATATTAAGAAAAATGTATGTTGTGTGTATATACACTGCTCAAAAAAATAAAGGGAACACTTAAACAACACAATGTAACTCCAAGTCAATCACACTTCTGTGAAATCAAACTGTCCATTTAGGAAGCAACACTGATTGACAATAAATTTCACATGCTGTTGTGCAAATGGAATAGACAACAGGTGGAAATTATAGGCAATTAGCAAGACACCCCCAATAAAGGAGTGGTTCTGCAGGTGGTGACCACAGACCACTTCTCAGTTCCTATGCTTCCTGGCTGATGTTTTGGTCACTTTTGAATGCTGGCGGTGCTTTCACTCTAGCGGTAGCATGAGACGGACTCTACAACCCACAAAACTGGCTCAGGTAGTGCAGCTCATCCAGGATGGCACATCAATGCGAGCTGTGGCAAGAAGGTTTGCTGTGTCTGTCAGCGTAGTGTCCAGAGCATGGAGGCGCTACCAGGAGACAGGCCAGTACATCAGGACACTTGGAGGAGGCTGCTGCCTGCTGCCAGGCGTTGTAGGGAGGTCATACAGGCACATGGAGGCCACACACACTACTGAGCCTCATTTTGACTTGTTTTAAGGACATTACATCAAAGTTGGATCAGCCTGTAGTGTGGTTTTCCACTTTCATTTTGAGTGTGACTCCAAATCCAGACCTCCATGGGTTGATACATTTGATTTCCATTGATAATTTTTGTGATTTTGTTGTCAGCACATTCAACTATGTAAATAAAAAAGTATTTAATAAGAATATTTCATTCATTCAGATCTAGGATGTGTTATTTTAGTGTTCCCTTTATTTTTTTGAGCAGTGTATGTTTGATGTATTTATGCAGAGCTCATCTGAAAAAGAGGCCCTAGTCTCAGCGTGACTTCCCTGACATAATAACGGTGTAATAATACTATGCAACATGGCATGTAGCCTAGCGGTTAGAGCGTTGGTACAGTAACCGAGAGGTTGCTGGTTCAAATACCCGAGCAGACAAGGTGCAAAATATGTCGATGTGCCCTTGAGCAAGGCACTTAACCCTAATTTGCATCAGGGGTGCTGTACTACTATGGCTGACCCTGTAAAACAACACCTATCATACTACTATGACTGACCCTGTAAAACAACACCTATCATACTACTATGACTGACCCTGTAAAACAACACCTATCATACTACTATGACTGACCCTGTAAAACAACACCTATCATACTACTATGACTGACCCTGTAAAACAACACCTATCATACTACTATGGCTGACCCTGTAAAACAACACCTATCATACTACTATGGCTGACCCTGTAAAACAACACCTATCATACTAATATGACTGACCCTGTAAAACAACACCTATCATACTACTATGACTGACCCTGTAAAACAACACCTATCATACTACTATGACTGACCCTGTAAAACAACACCTATCATACTACTATGACTGACCCTGTTAAACAACACCTATCATACTACTATGACTGACCCTGTAAAACAACACCTATCATACTACTATGGCTGACCCTGTAAAACAACACCTATCGTACTACTATGACTGACCCTGTAAAACAACACCTATCATACTACTATGACTGACCCTGTAAAACAACACCTATCGTACTACTATGACTGACCCTGTAAAACAACACCTATCATACTACTATGACCCTGTAAAACAACACCTATCATACTACTATGACCCTGTAAAACAACACCTATCATACTACTATGGCTGACCCTGTAAAACAACACCTATCATACTACTATGACTGACCCTGTAAAACAACACCTATCATACTACTATGACTGACCCTGCAAAACAACACCTATCATACTACTATGACTGACCCTGTAAAACAACACCTATCATACTACTATGGCTGACCCTGTAGAACAACACCTATCATACTACTATGACTGACCCTGTAAAACAACACCTATCGTACTACTATGACTGACCCTGTAAAACAACACCTATCATACTACAATGACTGACCCTGTAAAACAACACCTATCGTACTACTATGACTGACCCTGTAAAACAACACCTATCATACTACTATGGCTGACCCTGTAAAACAACACCTATCATACTACTATGACTGACCCTGTAAAACAACACCTATCATACTACTATGACTGACCCTGTAAAACAACACCTATCATACTACTATGACTGACCCTGTAAAACAACACCTATCATACTACTATGACTGACCCTGTAAAACAACACCTATCATACTACTATGACTGACCCTGTAAAACAACACCTATCATACTACTATGACTGACCCTGTAAAACAACACCTATCATACTACTATGACTGAACCTGTAAAACAACACATTTCACTGCACCTAATCCGGTGTATGTGACAATTAATAAAAAAACACAGAACAATGCAAAACATGTCCCTGCATCCTCCAAACACAAAACCAACTAATTTGTTTATCTGCATTAAGAACATGATGTTCACGACATGAAGATAATGTTCCAACCCACTTCCTGAAAACAACAGTTCCTCACACTCAATAGTCACCATGTTATCCTTTTTATAGTGACATCAGCAACATGATCAACAGATAAGGTATTACAGACAGTTCAGCAATACGTCTGAGACTAATATAATGTTGTTTGTTGATAAAGGATCAATATACCTGTAAATGCTCTCTGCCTTGCTATACAAATGGTAACAGAGAATATTCTATCCTGTGGGGAGTGGAAGATGCAAAGTTACAATATACAGTATGTACTACAACAGCAGCTGAGCATAACATAGTAACATACCTGGACTGAATAACACAAAGAGCTGTTACTGTAACCAACTGATGAATTGACATAATGTAAAGACAACATGAAAACGTATAAAGTCGAGCTGTATTATAACCAGAAGTGTGTCCATTGTCTGCGGTTCTCTTGTTTATCTGCAGTGGACAGTTTCTATGCCTATTGCCTGTGGTTTGGAGGGCTTGGGGGGGGGAGGGGGGTACATGGGATGACAAAACAACATTTTCGACAGTTATTCTCGCAAGTAAAATCATAGCTATGCACCACCAAATGATGACAAAACATTTTCGACAGTTATTCTTGCAAGTAAAATCATAACTACGCACCACCAAATTGATGACCCTGCTGTTGTAAGTTATTTTTAGGGTATCAGGTAAAATGCATGTTGTATCTAGAACTATGTGTAGTGTAGTAAGCAGTGGACTATGCCTACTCAGCTGGTACAATGTAATACGCTCAGTTTAAATCAGATACATGGTTCCAAACCCATGACGTAATGTTACACTTTCTGCTTAGTCAATGTATTGCGACCTATTCTTTTGGAAATGAACAAGTGCACGGAGTTTTAAGATGTCCTGGCTATGTCCGGGCTAGTACTACGTGCAACAAAGACTGTAGCTGGTGTTTTTCCCGATCAGAAAATACATTTTGAGGGTCCCACCCCCCCTTCACCATGTCTGTGTCCTTCCTTCTGCCCCCTCTGTGATTAACCGCATGTTACCAGGCAAGATAGAACACCGATGACGTGCCCCTGCTTCTGATTGGCTGAAGAGTGAGAGCTGGGCGCGCTGTCCTGCCTCTGATTGGCTGAAAAGTGAGAACTGGGCGTGCTATTCTCCCGTCTGCATATTTAAACAGTTTCGTCGTTGCAGAATATCTGCAGAGCTGAGCAGCTGTGCGACGGTAGAGTTACATGTATAGTCGGCTTGACTGGGAAGTCTTTGTCCTCAATCGCAGCAACAAAAATAAATAAACTGGATTAGCAACAGAAAGAACATTTCCACGTTAGCAACATATCTTTGTAAGTATCATTACTGTCACTGGCTATTGTTTCAACCTATTGTCTCGACCGTCAACTTTGAACAAGGGAATGAAAGGACTAACGTTAGCTAGCTTAGTCAACTGCCTTTCCTCCACTCGGTAAACGTTTATTACAATAGATAACTAGCTGTATTGTTAGATTGTCTGATGTGTAAATTCTAGCTAGTCAACGTTACTGTACCTAGCGAGCTACTCTTCATTTCAAATTCAGTGGTCTCATCTTTTGCCCTTATTTCTCTCCACAGAACCTGATCTATGATCCCTGAGACTTGGAAAGTTACAAGAAGTTGAACACTTGACCAGTTGGAAATGATGCATGCACTTCCTACAACCATGATGGTCCATGATTTAGATATCTTCAGCTCATCTCCTTCTCCAATGGACGCCACCGCCAAAAGGTCTTCATGGGGGAAACTGGTGCAGAAGTTAACGGACTTCAGTGGAGACGGCCAGAGCAGCCGTCACAGTTTAGACTCCGACTCAGACAATGGCAGCAGGACTGATCTCTCAGACTCCGGTAAATATTTAATAACTCGACCTAGCCTGGTGCCCGGACCTGTTTGTGCTGTGTTATTGAGGATAGGAGTTGGCTATTTAATACAGAAACAAACAGATCTGAGACCAGGTTATTATTGCTAGTTAGATCTATTTTTTTGTTGTCAATCTGATGTTCTGTATGACTAAAACTGCCCTCTGCCTTTTCAGGGTTTGACTTTCCCTCTATCTCCTCATCTGATGACTTCAGCAACGTGCTATATGAGGATCTCCTCTCAATGGAGGAGACCCTTCTGAAAGAACTTGTGCACCTAATTGCCAGTAGCTTAAGGGAAGCCAAAGACGGTGCCCTTAGATGTTCGAAACTACTCATCCCTGAGAAGCTTCTAGAACACATAGGCCAAGAGCTCCTTCACCTGGCGGCCAGCGAGCCCTGTGGCCTGAGGGGGGCTCTCATAGACCTCTGTGTGGAACAGGGGGAGGTGTGTCAGAGTATGGAACAGATCGCGGTGGACCCATATCTCGTCCCTACCTTCCAGCTCACACTGGTGCTGAGGCTCGATTCTGGAGGACTGTGGCCCAAAATCCAAGGGCTTTTCTCCACAAAGTCTCCATCCAGTCCCGTAAAGAGACAGGCAATTAGACTGAGCACGGGCTTCAGAGTGATCAAGAAGAAACTGTACAGCTCTGAAGAGTTGCTCATTGAAGAATGCTGAAAGAAACCAAAGAGACTTTCTTTAGATATTTTTCTAATAAACCTTGTACCAAGTGTCCTACCTACAACGCTCATCAGAGCCCTAGTGATCAACGTTTGGGATTCTAGTCAAATGTATGATTTTCTAGGACATTTTCTTAACTGTTAAGATGAATCGCCGATTACTTTGCTATGTTCATTATTTGCCGATTGGCGTTCCTGTGTAGGGGAGCCACCGTAAATGGTACGTGGAAAGTTAATAAGAACAACTATTGTGCTTAAGAGAATGGAACAGGGAGCCACACAGTAAATGGTACGTGAGTAGTTTAGTGTGCTTAAGAGAATGGTGTTAACCCGAACACTGAAAAATGAAGTTTCTGGCACTTTTGCAAACCACTATCTATTTTTATACAAGATGAGTGGTTTGGTTTTCCATTTATTGTTAAAAATGTTTACCTGTTTCTATTGAAACCAGACAATGGCAGCTAGCTGTGTGGTAATGTTTGTATGTGGCCATTTAGAAACTGTGGTAATAATTTTTTCATGGCATTTCATTGTACACTATGGTGAGGGGACCAGATTGACATGTTTGGTTAGAGACCAACATTACTTAGCAGTACTGGCTTCTCCGTCTGTAGCGTCCATTCTGTGAACCACAGGTCAGTTTACTTGATTCTTTATTTCCGGTTTCGACTGGATTGTCCTCCTGCATACTCATCTGTGCATCATTTTATTTGATATTCAAATATCTGTACTGTCTTGATACTTTCCATTTTATGAACCTCGGACAATAAAATATTTTTTTTTTACAAAACTCATTGTTGCTTTGACCAAACCTTTCAGATTGTCTTATGAGAGGGTGTAGTGTGATACATATCACTGAATGAAACTCCACTTTACCTCATTGAATCAAGAACCCCATATGTAGGTTGCACACAGTGGTTGCATTTTACACAGGCAACAAAATTCTGTCCCCCCCACCCCCCCACTGATTGGGCTTGACTTTTGATCAGATCTTTATTCTTCTTTAGATCTTATATCTAATTGGGACAAATGATCCGCCTGTGTATTGTGTAAAAGCAGCCAGAGTAGGAAAGGCTTATTAGATGAACTGGAACATGAATAGCAACACAGCATTAGATACTAGGATTCTTTGCAACACAGGCGCATTTTGTTTTTCTCCATTCATTGCAGGGCCTTTGTCTGAGCTCCACCACTTGTTTTTCTCAGACATGTTTTTTTTAATTGCGTTAGCGCCCTCTAGCGATACAGCAAGTGAACTACAGGTGTTGACCATAAACTGAGAAATATATTGCAGTATCCCAAGAAATGGCCTGTGTATATGAGACACATTTCCTTGGCAGACATCTGTTCTAAAAGGGGCAGTCAAGTACTGAGAAGTATATAAAAACTAGTACCAGTGAGTGCCGACCGGCCCCAGGGTAGATGTTCATTGTTATTACTTCTAGTTCCTCACCACTGATTTTCTTGTGGTTTTAAATACATGCTGTAGATACTGAAGCGTTGTGGAATGAAGCCGTCCCTGGGAAACGTGCACAACAGCCCACCTGGTTTGGTAGAAAACGTGCACATCTTCACGTCTTTGCTACAGCTAGTCACTGTTGTACAAGCCAATTTTTTGATGAGTAATGCACTCACTGGTCTGGGCACTTGTCCAGCTCCCAGCTCTCCCACACACACACAAAAAGAGAGAGGAAGAATGACAGATGGGGCACGTAGAATATTTATTTTCCCTGTTTGAGTAAAAACATAATATGGACGTGTCATCGTGAGCAAGACCTACTTTATTAGATAGCCGTTGTGTTCTAATGAAGAAAATCTTGATTAAAAACATTTTTATATTTTAGAATTCCAACAATAAATAAAATTACTTTCTCAGTCACTGGGTTCACTCATTGTAAATACATAGGTCTGAAAAATTAAAATTGCTCAGTACAAGTCTCCGAGAGGTGTATGTTTACCTTACTGACTCTGATAGGAGAATATATATAATCCCTGCATAGTGAAAATCATAATTTACGTATAAAGTATAAAATCAGGAAACCAACTGTCTTCGATGTTTTCACCAGATCCAAATAAAATATGAATATCTCGGAAGTATCACTTGCTAAAGGAGGACATCTATAACGAACCACTTCTGATCGGAGTATTTCCTGATTATAACACCGCCCTTACATCATCTGACTTGAGGGTGCATCCTAAAATAGCACCCTATTCTCTATATGCTGCACTACTTGTGACCAGAGCCCTATGGGCCCGGATTAAAAAAAAAAAAAAAAAAGTAGTGCACTATATAGTAAATAGTGTGGCATTTAGGACGTAAGAGGGTAAAAGCAGGAGTCCCTAACAGTGCATTTGTAAAACAGTCAGCTTGTAACAGAGCACAGTCACTTCATGACACATCACCATGATCATCAACACAGAGGGCTTTCATTCTTCCTCAACAAGACTTTAGGTCATTCTCCTCTTCTTCGCCATACGAGATCTCCAACTCAAGGAGAGAGAGAGAGTCTGTCCGAGTTTTGGTGTGCAGTGAAGTCACAGTCCCGAATGTTGAAAAGCGTACGTATTTACAGGCAATAAAATTGTTTTGTTTTTGCGGTTTCGATATAACTACCTAAAAAAGAGAGAGCAAAAAACAATTCAGTTTGGACATGTGCACTCTGTTCATGGGACTCATAACTTACATAGTTAGGTAGACCTTCATAACATAGTTAGGTAGACCTTCATAACATAGTTAGGTAGACCTTCATAACATAGTTAGGTAGACCTTCATAACATAGTTAGGTAGACCTTCATAACATACCGTGGCAAGAAGAAGTGTGTGAACCCTTTGAAATTACCTGGAATTTCTCATAAATTGGTCATCAAATTTGATTGAAGTCACAACAATAGACAAACAGTCGGCTTAAACTAATAACACACATGGTATTTTTCTTGTCTATATTGAATACATCATTTAAATAATCACAGTGTAGGTTGGATAAAGTATGTGAACCCCCGTAGGCTAATGACTTCTCCAAAAGATAATTGGAGTCAGGAGTCAGCTAACCTGGAGTCCAATCAATGAGATGAGATTGGAGATGTTGGTTAGAGCTGCCTTGCCCTATAAAAACACTCACAAAATGTGAGTTTTCTATTCACAAGAGGCATTGCCTGATGTGAACCATGTCTCGAACAAAAGAGATCTCAGAAGACCCAAGATTAAGAATTGTTGACTTGCATAAAGCTGGAAAGGGTTACACAAGTATCTCCAAAAGCCTTGATGTTCATCAGTCCACAGTAAGACAAATGGTCTATAAATGTAGAAAGTTCAGCACTGTTGCTACTCTCCCTAGGAGTGGCCGTCCTGCAAAGATGACTGCAAGAGCACAGCGCAGAATGCTCAATGAGGTTAAGAAGAATCCTAGAGTGTCAGCTAAAGACTTACAGAAATCTCTGGAACATGCTAACATCTCTGTTGACGAGTCTACGATACATAAAACACTAAACAAGAATGGTGTTCATGGGAGGACACCACGGAAGAAGCCACTGCTGTCCAATAAAAACATTTCTGCACATCTGAAATTTGCATAATTGTACCTGGATGTTCCACAGCGGTACTGGAAATATATTCTGTGGACAGATGAAACTACAGTTGAGTTGTTTGGAAGGAACACACAACACTATGTGTGGAGAACAAAAGGCACAGCACATCAACATCAAAACCTCATCCCAACTGTAAAGTCTGGTGGAGGGAGCATCATGGTTTGGGGCTGCTTTGCTGCCTCAGAACCTGGACAGCTTGCTATCATCAGTGGAAAAATGAATTCCCAAGTTTATCAAGACATTTTGAAGGAGAATGTAAGGTTATCTGTCCGCCAATTGAAGCTCAACAGAAGTTGGGTGATGCAACAGGACAACGACCCAAAACACAGAAGTAAATCAACAACAGAAAGGCTTCAACAGAAGAAAATACACCTTCTGGAGTGGCCCAGTCAGAGTCCTGACCTCAACCCATTTGAGATGCTGTGGCATGACCTCGAGAGCGGTTCACACCAAACATCCCAAGAATATTGCTGAACTGAAACAGTTTTGTAAAGAGGAATGGTCCAAAATTCCTCCTGACCGTTGTGCAGGTCTGATCCGCAACTACAGAAAACGTTTAGTTGAGGTTATTGCTGCCAAATTAGGGTCAACCAGTTATTAAATCCAAGGGTTCACATACGTTTCCCACCCTGCACTGTTAATGTTTACACGGTGTGTTCAATAAAGACATGAAAAAGTATAATTGTTTGTGTGTTATTACTTTCAGCAGACTGTGTTTGTCTGTTGTTGTGACTTAGATAAAGATCAGATCAAATTGTATGACTAATTTATGCAGAAATCCAGGTAATTCCAAAGGGTTCATATACTTCTTCTTGCCATTGTACATAGTTCAGTAGGACTTCATAACTAACCCAATGGGGACACTACAACAACAGAGCCTTATATAGAGACAGACTGTGCCTGAGTCCATAATGGCATCCTATTCCCTATAGTGTCCTATGGGCCCTGGTCAAAAGTAGTGCACTAGAAAGGGAATAGGGTGCCATTTTGGGTTGTTTTAGTGGTGAGCTCTTACCTATCAGTGTGGCGATCAACAGCCTTCCTTTATATTTAACCACCCAAGGAAACGGAGATGTCAGACAGCCTGGAGCAGCTCGGTGTGCCCATCTTCTGAGCCCTCTGGTACAACTCATTGTCTCCAAAATAGCGAGCTCGATACAGCAGGCCCTCCTCTGGAACACAACAACAAAAGTACAACGGCTCAGTCCCCAATATTTCCCAGAAGTCTGCGCTCCCTGTCGTGGATTTAAAAGCATATGATTGTTGTAAGCATTGTCTGGAGTGAGTTTCCACTATCGTTAAATCCATGCACAAAACTGAGCAAGTGGACACCTTGGGAGAAGGGAGCAGAACTGTGATGTAGTCTAAGACAAACGCCTACTTGGGCATCCAGTACAATACAAGTTAAATAAGATAACAGGAAGTACAATACAAGTTAAATAAGATAACAGGAAGTACAATAGAGGCTGAAAAGAGGATCCTAATTCCTTTGCATTTTGCCCAGACAACCAATCATCTGAATGATGTGTTGTAATGTAAAACTGCTGTGTGTCTTTCCCCCTGCCATGGAAACAGCGGTGGCTGGCACTTTAAAATAGGAGGACAGGCTCATAGTAATGTCTGGAACAGAATAAATGGAATTGTACCATTCCTAGGGTTTGAGAAAATCCGCAATGATGAGAATGAGGACGGAATCACGGAATCCAGACATTAAAACGGAATCCAACAATGTACTAAACTTAGTAGGGAATCAAATAAATTAATTGAAAATTAAGTTTATCATAAGACATGAACAGAATGAATCAGTGATTGGTATTTCCTGCAACTTTCTGAAGAGCCAATGAGAATTCCCCGTCTGTATGTGTGGTGTGTCGCCGCTAGCGATGATCTTTCTGGACATGGGAAATCCTTTCCTTATCCAAAATCCTTCTCACATTAAATGTCATCTAGGAAGTAGGCTATGCTGACCTGGCAGAACCATATGAGGATGATTATTGTGGCTATTTGGTTTTACAAAAACACCTCTAAAACAAACAGCCTCAGTACACTGGAATTAAAATGGTAACTACACCCAAACATGATCAACATTATCCCAGACCTTAAGTGTTCTCCTGATGTGGTTTAAGCAGTGTTGTGGACTTGATTGAGAGCAAAAACATGAAACTGTAGGAAATTGAAACCTGGGAAAACAACATGGAAAAAACAGAATCAGGCAAAAAAATATATATATATATTTATATATACACAAATCTGTCCTTTATGGAAGAGTGGCAAGAAGAAAGCCATTTATTAAAGATATCCATAAAAAGTGTTGTTTAAAGTTTGCCACAAGCCACCTGGGAGACACACCAAACATGTGGAAGAAACTTTTTGGCAACAATGCAAGACGTTATGTTTGGCGTAAAAGCAACACAGCTCATCACCCTGAACACACCATCCCCACTGTCAAACATGGTGGTGGCAGCATCATGGTTTGGGCCTGCTTTTCTTCAGCAGGGACAGGGAAGATGGTTAAAATTGATGGGAAGATGGATGGAGCCAAATACAGGACCATTCTGGAAGAAAACCTGATGGAGTCTGCAAAAGACCTGAGACTGGGATGGAGATTTGTCCTCCAACAAGACAATGATCCAAAACATAAAGCAAAATCTTCAATGGAATGGTTCAAAAATAAACATACCCAGGTGTTAGAATGGCCAAGTCAAAGTCCAGACCTGAATCCAATCGAGAATCTGTGGAAAGAACTGAAAACTGCTGTTCACAAATGCTCTCCATCCAACCTCACTGAGCTCGAGCTGTTTTGCAAGGAGGAATAGGAAAAAATGTCAGTCTCTCGATGTGCAAAACTGATAGAGACATACCCCAAGTGACTTACAGCTGTAATCGCAGCAAAAGGTGGCGCTACAAAGTATTAACTTAAGGGGGCTGAATAATTTTGCACGTCCAATTTTTCAGTTTTTGATTTGTTAAAAAAGTTTGAAATATCCAATAAATGTCGTTCCACTTCATGATTGTGTCCCACTTGTTGTTGATTCTTCACAAAAAAAATACAGTTTTATATCTTTATGTTTGAAGCCTGAAATGTCGCAAAGGTCGCAAAGTTCAAGGGGGCCGAATACTTTCGCAAGGCACTGTATATATAATTTAGGTCCCTACATTCCATTCACTGTATTTCAGCCATTATTATGACCTCCAGGACACCTACAGCACCCGATGTCACAGGAAGGCCATAAAGATCATCCAGGACAATAACCACCCGAGCCACTGCCTGTTCACCCCGCTATCATCCAGAAGGCGAGGTCAGTACAGGTGCATCATCACCACCCGAGCCACTGCCTGTTCACCCCGCTATCATCCAGAAGGCGAGGTCAGTACAGGTGCATCATCACCACCCGAGCCACTGCCTGTTCACCCCGCTATCATCCAGAAGGAGAGGTCAGTACAGGTGCATCATCACCACCCGAGCCACTGCCTGTTCACCCCGCTACCATCCAGAAGGCGAGGTCAGTACAGGTGCATCATCACCACCCGAGCCACTGCCTGTTCACCCCGCTACCATCCAGAAGGCGAGGTCAGTACAGGTGCATCATCACCACCCGAGCCACTGCCTGTTCACCCCGCTACCATCCAGAAGGCGAGGTCAGTACAGGTGCATTATTCACCACCCGAGCCACTGCCTGTTCACCCCGCAATCATCCAGAAGGCGAGGTCAGTACAGGTGCATCAAAGCAGGGACCTAGAGACTGAAAAACAGCTTCTATCTCAAGGCCATCAGACTGTTAAACAGCCATCACTAACACAGAGAGGCTGCTGCCCTATATACATAGACTTGAAATCACTGGCCACTTTAATAATGGAACACTAGTCACTTTATGTTGACATATTTTGCATAACTCGTCTCATTTGTACATACTGTATTCTATCCTATTCTATGTCGCTCTGACATGGCCCGTCCATATATTTATATATTCTTATTTCCATTCCTCTACTTTAGATGTGTGTGTATTGTTAGATATTACTGCACTGTTGGGAGCTGGGAACACAAGCATTTCACTACACCCGCAATAACATCTGCTAAACACGTGTACGTGACCAATAACATCTGCTAAACACGTGTACGTGACCAATAACATCTGATTTGGAGAATATTGATTCATCAATAGTACAACTTCATCATCCCAAAGACAGACAAAAAAGGTCAACGGAGAAGAAGCTTGTTAGAAAAATCAACCTACTTCTCCTTCCAGCAGCTGTAGTTCTAATAGTATGGGGTTGTGGGTTCGATTCCCACACGGATCAACATACTGAATTAGGTGTCACTGTCCACGCTGACCGTTCTGGAAGTGTCTGCTAAATGACCATTCTCATACTACAATGTGAACGTACTCTGTTGTTTCTCCTTCCAGCAGTTGTTTCTGAGGTTGGAGATGTAGTCATCCTCCACACTCCTCTCCACAGTCTTCAGGTTCAGTCCGTTGTACTCCCTGGAGAAGTGGTCTCCCACATAGTACGGCACCCTCAAGGTCTCCGTGTACCTCTTGTGGGTGTGTCCAATAGACCTGAATTTGATGGAGATACAGACAGAGACAGCGAGACAGAGAGAGAGAGAGATACAGAGACAGCGAGACAGAGAGAGAGAGAGATACAGAGACAGCGAGACAGAGAGAGAGAGAGATACAGAGACAGCGAGACAGAGAGAGAGAGATACAGAGACAGCGAGAGAGAGAGATACAGAGACAGCGAGACAGAGAGAGACAGAAAGACAGAGAGAGATAGAGAGACAGAGAAAGACAGAAAGACAGAGAGAAAGACAGAGAGAAAGACAGAGAGAGAGACAGAGAGAGAGAGATACAGCGAGACAGAGACAGAAAGACAGAGAGAAAGACAGAGAGAGAGATACAGCGAGACAGAGAAAGACAGAGAGAGAGACAGAGAGAGAGAGATACAGCGAGACAGAGACAGAAAGACAGAGAGAAAGACAGAGAGAGAGATACAGCGAGACAGAGACAGAAAGACAGAGAGAAAGACAGAGAGAGAGACAGAGAGAGAGATACAGCGAGACAGAGACAGAAAGACAGAGAGAAAGACAGAGAGAGAGATACAGAGAGACAGAGACAGAAAGACAGAGAGAAAGACAGAGAGAGAGATACAGAGAGACAGAGACAGAAAGACAGAGAGAAAGACAGAGAGAGAGATACAGAGAGACAGAGACAGAAAGACAGAGAGAAAGACAGAGAGAGAGATACAGCGAGACAGAGACAGAGAGACAGAGACAGAAAGACAGAGAGAGAGATACAGAGAGACAGAGACAGAGAGACAGAGAGAAAGACAGAGAGAGAGATACAGAGAGACAGAGACAGAAAGACAGAGAGAAAGACAGAGAGAGAGATACAGCGAGACAGAGACAGAGAGACAGAGACAGAAAGACAGAGAGAGAGATACAGAGAGACAGAGACAGAGAGACAGAGAGAGTAGTGAGTGAATTGTTTTTATTATTTTTATTGAACTAGGCAAGTCAGTTAAGAACAAATTCTTATTTACATCGACAGCCTACCAGGGAACAGTGGGTTAACTGCCTTGTTCAGGGGCCGAACAACAGATTTTTTTTTTTTTACCTTGTCAGCTCGGGGAATCGATCTTGCAACCTTTCAGTTACTGGACCAATGCTCTAACTACTAAGCTACCTGCTGGTTACTGGCCCAACGCTCTAACCACTAGGCTACCTGCTGGTTACTGGCCCAACTCTCTAACCACTAGGCTACCTACTGGTTACTGGCCCAATGCTCTAACCACTAGGCTACCTGCTGGTTACTGGCCCAATGCTCTAACCACTAGGCTACCTGCTAGTTACTGGCCCAACTCTCTAACCACTAGGCTACCTACTGGTTACTGGCCCAATGCTCTAACCACTAGGCTACCTGCTGGTTACTGGCCCAATGCTCTAACCACTAGGCTACCTGCTAGTTACTGGCCCAACGCTCTAACCACTAGGCTACCTGCTAGTTACTGGCCCAACGCTCTAACCACTAGGCTACCTGCTGGTTACTGGCCCAACGCTCTAACCACTAGGCTACCTGCTGGTTACTGGCCCAACGCTCTAACCACTAGGCTACCTGCTGATTACTGGCCCAATGCTCTAACCACTAGGCTACCTGCTGGTTACTGGCCCAATGCTCTAACCACTAGGCTACCTGCTAGTTACTGGCCCAACGCTCTAACCACTAGGCTACCTACTGGTTACTGGCCCAATGCTCTAACCACTAGGCTACCTGCTAGTTACTGGCCCAACGCTCTAACCACTAGACTACCTGCCATCCCAGTGAAGCAGCTTCACATGATCCAACCCACCAACACCAATCCCTTCAACTACTCTCTGACACAATCACTATAGTCTCCCACACGACAGTAACAGTGGTGATAACAGACAGACAGAGTAGGGTATTGGTGGTGATAGCCTGGTGGTTAGGTGCGTAGGGCCAGTAACCAAAAGTTTGCTGTATCGAATCCCGGAGTTGACAGGGTAAAAATCTGTCGTCCTGCCCCTGAGCAAGACAGTTAACCCACTGTTCCCCGGGCGCCGATGACGTGGATGTTGATTAAGGTAGCTTCCCGCACCTCTCTGATTCAGAGGGTTAAATGACTCCTTCACCTCTCTGATTCAGAGGGGTTGGGTTAAATAAGGATGACACATTTCAGTTGAAGGCATTCAGTTGTACAACTGACTAGGTATCACCCTTTCCCTTAGTGCACAAGTTGACTGCGGGTATTAATTTAAAAAGTAGCTACACATATTCACATTTATTGAGAAATTACAAATAAATTGTTTTAACGGTATTGAAAAACCATACCGTGGCTTTTTTCCAGATACCCTGGTATACTGCTCAAGCCTACCAGCCATCACTGAGCCTTAACCACGGGCCAGCCTTCACCATGGGCCAGCCTTCACCATGGGCCAGCCTTCACCATGGGCCAGCCTTCACCATGGGCCAGCCTTCACCATGGGCCAGCCTTAACCACGGGCCATTCCTCACCGGGCCTTAACCACGGGCCATTCATCACCGGGCCTTAAACACGGGCCATTCATCACCGGGCCTTAAACACGGGCCATTCATCACCGGGCCTTAACCACGGGACAAAGAGTCCCTGCTGACGACTACTTTCCCCTAAAGTCAATCTATGACCTGTGACCTCCCTAAAGACTACCAGGCGGTGTTCCAAATGGCACCCTAGTCCCTATTTAGTGTCCTACCATTGAACAGAGCCCATAGGGATAATGCACTATATAGGGAATAGGGTGCCATCTCACCACCCAAGTCAAACTAATACAGCTAGCAAACACAAAAAAGAACTGCTGAAAACCAACCTTTCCAAACAATTTCCAAATTGTGAAATACATTGTCTAGCAGGATAACATAGCAACTGGAGGATAATCAAAGACAGTTCAGCATTTTGTAATACAAGGAAAGAAGACTCATCAAATGATTGCATTATTCTGGGGGAAGTTGTGTAATAATACAGCATAGTCAGATGTCTGACTATAGGAGTTTAAGACAGCACAGCTAGGGTTGCAAAACTCCGGTAAATTTTCAAAAATTCCAGATGTCCATTAATCCTGGTTGGAACATTCCCAAAACCTCTCTCATCGTCACTCAATACCTAGGTTTACCTCCACTGTACTCACATCCTACCATGCCCTTGTCTGTACATTATGCCTTGAATCTATTCTTCCACGCCCAGAAATCTGCTCCTTTTACTCTGTTCTGAATGTACTAGACGACCAGTTCTAATAGCTTTTAGCCGTACCCTTATCCTACTCTGTTCCTCAGGTGATGTAGAGGTTAACCCAGGACCTGCAGCCCCCAGCACCACTCCCATTCCCCAGGCGCTCTCATTTGTTGACTTCTGTAACCGTAAAAGCCTTGGTTTCATGCATGTTAACATCAGAAGCCTCCTCCCTAAGTTTTGTTTTATTCACTGCTTTAGCACACTCTGCCAACCCTGATGTCTTAGCCGTGTCTGAATCCTGGCTTAGGAAGACCACCAAAACCCCTGAAATTTCCATCCCTAACTATAACACTTTCAGACAAGATAGAACTGCCAAAGGGGGCGGTGTTGCAATCTACTGCAGAGATAGCCTGCAGAGTTCTGTATTACTATCCAGGTCTGTGCCCAAACGAATCGAGCTTCTAAAAATCCACCTGTCCAGAAACAAGTCTCTCACCGTTGCCGCTTGTTATAGACCACCTTCAGCCCCCAGCTGTGCCCTGGACACCATATGTGAATTGATTGCCCCCGTCTATCTTCTGAGTTCGTACTGTTAGGTGACCTAAACTGGGATATGCTTAACACCCCGGCCATCCTATAATCTAAACTAGATGCCCTCAATCTCACACAAATTATCAAGGAACCTACCAGGTACAACCCTAAATCCGTAATCATGGGCACCCTCTTAGATATCATCCTGACCAGCAGGTAACCTATGATGAAAATTACAGGCCTCCCTCATCTTTTTAAGTGGGAGAACTTGCACAATTGTTGGCCGACTAAATACTTTTTTGCCCCACTGTATATCTCACTGGTCACCCCCAAAAGCCAACACTTCCTTTGGCCGCCTTTCCTTCCAGTTCTCTGCTACCAATGACTGGAACGAATTGCAAAAATGACTGAAGCTGGAGACTCTTACCTCCCTCACTAACTTTAAGCATCAGCTGTCAGAGCAGCTTACCGATCACTGCACCTGTACATAGCCAATCTGTAAATGGCACCCGCAACTACCTCACCCCCATATTGTTATTTATCTTCTTGCTCTTTTGCACCCCAGTATCTCTACTTGAACGTCATCTGCAAATCGATCACTCCAGTGTTAATGCTAAATTGTAATTATTTTGCCTCTACGGCCTACTTATTGCCTTACCTCTCTAATCTTCTACATTTGCACACACTGTATATAGATTTTTCTATTGTGTTATTGACTGTACGTTTGTTTATCTCATGTGTAACTCTGTTGTTGTTTTTGTCGCACTGCTTTGCTTTATCTTGGGCAGGTCGCAGTTGTAAATGAGAACTTGTTATCAACTGACCTACCTGGTTATATAAAAGGTGAAATAAATAAAGACCAGGCTACTCCATGAGGTGATTATCCAGGTGTGGGGGGGGGGGTCAGGGGTTAGACTCACGGCCTGAAGCTGAGGCTGTAGGGGGCGGCGGAGACCATCATCTGACTGAGAGCTGACACAACCACTAGGATGACGATGGGCAGCAGCTGGACAAAGAGCGCAAAGCCTCCCTGAAAATCACAACACACAGGTTAGTTAGACAACAACAACAACCTGACATGGTAAACTATACAGGTTAGTTAGACAACAACAACGACAAACTGACATGGTAAACTATACAGGTTAGTTAGACAACAACAACAATGACAAACTGACATGGTAAACTATACAGGTTAGTTAGACAACAACAACAATGACAAACTGACATGGTAAACTATACAGGTTAGTTAGACAACAACAACGACAAACTGACATGGTAAACTATACAGGTTAGTTAGACAACAACAACAATGACAAACTGACATGGTAAACTATACAGGTTAGTTAGACAACAACAACAATGACAAACTGACATGGTAAACTATACAGGTTAGTTAGACGACAACAACAACAACGACAAACTGACATGGTAAACTATACAGGTTAGTTAGACGACAACAACAACAATGACAAACTGACATGGTAAACTATACAGGTTAGTTAGACAACAACAATGACAAACTGACATGGTAAACTATACAGGTTAGTTAGACAACAACAACAACAATCTGACATGGTAAACTATACAGGTTAGTTAGACAACAACAACAATGACAAACTGACATGGTAAACTATACAGGTTAGTTAGACAACAACAACAATGACAAACTGACATGGTAAACTATACAGGTTAGTTAGACAACAACAACAATGACAAACTGACATGGTAAACTATACAGGTTAGTTAGAGTTAACTGGTAACGCTGCAAAACCAACTACTGACCTTAAGCCTAGCAATCCACTTTGCACAGGCTAATTTCACACACACTATATGTACAAAAGTATATGGACACACTTTCAAATTAGTGAATTCGGCTATTTCAGCCACACCCATTGCTGACAGGTATACAAAACTGAGCACGTGCAATGCAATCTCCATAGACAAACATTTGTAGTAGAACGGCCTTACTGAAGAGCTCAGTGACTTTCAACATGGCACTGTCATAAGATGCCACCTCTCCAACAAGTCAGTTCATCAAATGTCTGCCCTGCTAGAGCCGCCCCGGGCAACTAAGTGTTGTTATATTGAAGTGGAAACGTGAAGTAGTAGGCCACACAAGCTCCCAGAACAGGACCGCCGAGCGATGTAGCCCATAGAGCATAACAATAGTCTGTCCTCGGTTGCAACACTCACTACCAAGTTCCAAACTGCCTCTGGAAGCAGCGTCAGCACAAGAACTGTTCGTCAGGAGCTTCATGAAATGGGTTTCCGTGGCCGAGCAGCTACACACAAGCCTAAGATCACCATGCGCAATGCCAAGTGTCGGCTGGAGGGGTGTAAAGCTCACCGCCATTGGACTCTGGAGCAGTGGAAACGTGTTCTCTGGAGTGATGAATCACACTTCACCATCTGGCAGTCCGTCAGACTAATCTGGGTTTGGCAGATGCCAGGATAACGCTACCTGCCCCAATGCATAGTTCCAACTGTAAAGTTTGGTGGAGGAGGAATAATGGTCTGGGGCTGTTTTTCATGGTTCGGGCTAGGCCCCTTAGTTCCAGTGAAGGGAAATCTTAATGCTACATCATACAATGACATTCTATACGATTCTGTGCTTCCAACTTTGTGGCAGCAGTTTGGGGAAGGTCCTTTTCTGTTTCAGCATGACAATACCCCTGTACACAAAGCGAGGTCCATACAGAAATAGTTTGTCGAGATCGGTGTGGAAGTGGAACTTGACTGGCCTGCACTGAGCCCTGACCTCAAGTCCATCAAAAACCATTGGGATGAATTGAAACGCCGACTGCGAGCCAGACCTAATCACCCAACATCAGTGCCCGACCTCACTAATGCTCTTGTGGCTGAATGGAAGCATGCCCCCACAACAATGTTCCATCATCTAGTGGAAAGCCTTCCCAGAAGAGTGGAGGCTGTTATAGCAGAAAAGGGGGGGGGGGGACCAACTCCATATTAATGCCCATGATTTTGGAATGAGATGTTGGACAAGCAGTTGTCCACATACTTTTGATCACGTAGTGTAACAACACAGTTCTACCCAAGTAGATCTCAGTTTGCAGTGCAAAAACAACAAGGACTCCCCCTGCTGTACAGCAGCAGGACATTAGAAAGCCATTAGAAAATGGCTAAATGTATCTACTTAATGACCTGAACTGGAAAATGTGCAATCACGAAAAAAAAGAACACTGGCATACCTCTCTCTGTTGTCCCCGTTGCCCCGCTGGCCTCTGATGCCCATTTCTGTATACATGAACGTTGCCTTAAGAAGCAAAACAGACAACCAATAGATAAAGCATTAGCAGTGGAGGTGGCAGTAAAATATGTAGATGTAATGGTTTCTAATGACTGTGTGTGTGTGTGTGTGTCACTCACTTGCTGGAAAACCCCCTCCGAAGAACATATTGAAGAGGTCCTCGGGTGAAATATCGGCCTGGAAGTCGCCGTTGGTCTGGCCCTGTCTTGACGGATGCCTCTTCTCCTCACCACACTGGTCATACTGTTTCCTCTTGTCAGCATTACTCAGGCAGGCATAGGCATTTCCAATAGCTGGGGGGAAAACAAACACCTTCTTAGGTACCTTCAAATTACATTAAATGATATACAATTCATTGGACCGGTTTCCTGGATACAGATTAGCCTAGAAAGCATTCTCAGTTTAACACCTTTTAGTCCAGGACTAGGCTTAATCTGTGTCCGTCAAACCGGATCCTTTGACTGGTTATCACATTCAAACAATTAAGAAAATAAGTATGGTTTGAGGGGCGTACCTTTAAACGCCTCAGTGGCACCCGGTGCGTGGTTTTTGTCGGGATGGAATTTCAACGCTAATTTTCGATATGACTTCTTGAGATCATCTTCGGACGCATCTTTCTTCACTCCAAGAATCTCATAGAAGTCTTTACACTGTTTTATTCTGTAAAGAAATAAGAAAACTATAAAGACATCAAGATATTTTCATGTTCTGATAAGGAAGATTCATTGTGGAAAGTGGGAGTTAAACAGATGTTTGATGTTAATGTTTTAGAAGCCTTGACGCAGTTTCAATATAACATGCCATTTAGCAGATGCTTTTATCAACACATATATATATATATGGTCCCAGCTCAGCAGGAACGTTGGGCGGCAGGTAGCCTAACGGGTAAGAGTGTTGGATGAAAAATCCAGCGACCTTTCACATTTAACCCCCAACAACTGTTCTCCGGGCAGGGATGATATGGATGTCGATTAAGGCAACCCCTCGCACCTCTCTGATTCAGAGGGGTTGGGTTAAAGCAACCCCTCGCACCTCTCTGATTCAGAGGGGTTGGGTTAAAGCAACCCCTCGCACCTCTCTGATTCAGAGGGTTTGGGTTAAAGCAACCCCCCTCACCTCTCTGATTCAGAGGGGTTGGGTTAAAGCAACCCCCCTCACCTCTCTGATTCAGAGGGGTTGGGTTAAAGCAACCCCCCTCACCTCTCTGATTCAGAGGGGTTGGGTTAAAGCAACCCCTCGCACCTCTCTGATTCAGAGGGGTTGGGTTAAAGCAACCCCTCGCACCTCTCTGATTCAGAGGGGTTGGGTTAAATGAGGGGAGACACATTTTGGTTGAATGTATTCAGTTGTACAACTGACTAATTGTCCTTTCCCTTCACTTTCCTTGTAATTACATTTTATATGATAATAATTGCAATGATACTAAATTCCATGCATCCTACTTCTTGACAGCATCCAGTTGATCTGAGGTGTAGGATTTGGCTGTCTGCGAGGCCTTCTCTCCTTGGTCCTCCTCCCCAGGTCTTCGCTGCCTCGGCCCAGTGCCATCACTGGTTCCTCCTGACTGGTTGTCGTGACCAGGGGTGAAACCATTTTTTGCAATCAAGTCCAGCAGTGCTGGAAATACAGATGGAGAGGAACATTAGAGTATCGTAGTATCCCCCCCCAGAAACGTCTCCACTGAGCAGGCCCATTGGGGCAAATCTCTGATGACATCTCCCTCTTGTACAGTCAGAAGCACACGGAGTGAGTTATTCGAAGTAACAGCGTCAAAGACCGCTAGCTATGCAGCTACACCGTTTGTATTTAACTAGCAACATGAGATTGGGTGCAACTGAATGTACTGACTACATAACTAACGTTAGGTAGCTCGCTAATATAACCAGCAGAATTAAACGGACTGTGTATACTACAACAGTGACAATGCAACATCCAGACAGATTAGATGTTTTATATGAAAACTCGGCGATAATTAGCTAGCTATAGCAGCGAGATGGGTAACGTATTTTCGTAACTATAGAGGGCCCTCAATTTCCCAAGAAAAAATATAGCCTGGATGCTAGCTGGCATTCATGTCGCTTCTCAAGCGGCCGTCTCTTACCTCTCGCCTTATCCGTCGGAAAAAGTTTCTGTGCCTTTTCTAGAAACCTAACAGCCTTCTCTGCTTGATTATTTGTTAATGCAGCAGTTGCAATGTCAATGCAACGCTCTGCTTCGTCCCTGTTTACTTCCATTGCGGGACGCAGCTTGAGGTAAATAAAAAAATAACGCTATAATAGCCGTTGTAGGGCGCTTTCTAATGACGCCACGCAGTGAGTAGGGACGAGGTGGTGGGGTCACGCTGGTATTGCCTACTAGATGGAGCCAAACTTTCCATAACAAAGCCATCACCTACAGAGAGATGAACCTGGAGAAGCAGGCTGGTCCTGTTGACAAACACAAACAGAGCCCCAGGACAGCAACACAATTAGACCCAACCAAATCATAAGATAACAAAAATATAATTACTTGACACATTGGAAAGAATTAACATAAAAACTGAGCAAACTTGAATGCTATTTGGCCCTAAACAGAGAGTACACAGTGGCAGCATACCTGACCACTGTGACTGACCTAAACTTAAGCTTAAGCTTTGACTATGTACAGACTCAGTGAGCATAGCCTTGCTATTGAGAAAGGCCGCCGTAGGCAGACATGGCTCTCAAGAGAAGACAGGCTATGTGCTCACTGCCCACAAAATGAGGTGGAAACTGAGCTGCACTTCCGAACCAACTGCCAAATGTATGACCATATTTTTTATTTTATTTCTTTACCTTTATTTAACTAGGCAAGTCAGTCACATATTACACAGACCCACAAAGAATTTGAAAACTCCCATATCTATTGGGTGAAATACCAGTTTACCATCACAGCAGCAAGAAAAGGGCAACCAGTGAAGAACAAACACCATTGTAAATACAACCCATATTTATTTTTTATTCATTTTCCCTTTTGCATTCGTTGCAACACTTTATATAGACATAATATGACATTTGAAATGTCTTTATTTCCTTTGGAACTTTTTGCGAGTGTAATGTTTACTGTTCATTTTATATTATTTATTTCACTTTTGTTTATTATCTATTTCACTTGCTTTGACAATAAAGCCCTTTGAATTGAATTGCCCTTATGGGGCCCCATGATTGAGCCAGATGGTGTTTTAAGTGGAATCAAATCTCATTGAAGTACGGCTACGTACCGTTTTATCGCAGTTCCAGCAAAATGCTTATGTATCTAGTTCAAACAGTGCAGTAATATCTAGCAATACAAAATAACAATACGCACATAATCCAAAGGTTTAATAATAATAATAAAGAACAAGATATTAAGACGTCAGAATGAGCCAGAGGTGGCACCACGTGTGGAAAAATGAGTTAGTGTCTTTTTTCGGGCCTGGAGTTTTTCCTGATCTCATGACCTGGTCTCTCTGCTGTCTCCTGTAGTCCACGATCAGCTCCTTCCTTGTGTTGAAGTTGAGGGAGAGATAAGCAAACTGACCTGTATATTTGTCTATGGATTTCAACCGGAATCCCTTATTATTACTTTAATAAAATAATACGGGTTGCAGGTTTGAATCCCGGGTCCGATGAGAATTGTCTGGTTGGGATAGCTAACAGAGGCGTGTTGTGAAATCCTAGATACCGTGGTTTAATGTTGGGCTGAAACAGGCAGGTATTCCCAAACTGGGGTACACGCGCAATGCCGTCGGGGGTACGCAAAATAAAAATGTGATTCACATTTAAAATAATAATTATAATATTTTCCAACGGGGCTAAACATTTGGGTGAGTTTTTTTCTCGCCTGAGTAGCCTCGTTTCACTGACCTTTGAAACAGAGGGGAACCACTACTTCAAGGTCTCAGAGCAAGTGGCGTCACCGATTGAAACGCTATTTAGCCCGCACCACCACTAGTTGGTGCGCGCTAAATAGCGTTTCACATCCGTTACACCCCCCCGATGATGGTGGAGCAAAAGCCATGACAGGGAGACATAGTGGAGTCGTAACGCGCGTGCCAGCAGTTGCTCCCGACGCCACTTGGGTACACTGCAGCATCCACGGAGAGGTTCTTGCTGGAAAAGGTGCATGCATACTCATTCATTAGACAGACACACAAAATAGTTTGTTTGGCAGTAGGTCAATGGTTTGCAACATTCAGGTCATTAAAATCCAGACAGAAAATATTTACACAAGAAGCAATCTAATATCACACAGTCAAAACTCTCCGTCGTTTAGTTAAGTTCGATGAAAATGATTAAAATAAAACCTAATATAACTCAAACGGAAAGCATTTGCATTTTTTGCGCAGTCCAGGCAGTGCTGAGAGGGATAGAATACACGACTCAGTTAATTTCCCCTCGTCTTTGACGTGTTGATTGTGCTTTGGCTCATTATCAGGTCTGTTATTATTGTGATTATTATATAATATTTACAACTTTACTTACAGATTAGGCAAAAGGTACAATTGTATTTTTTATTTGACTGGGCATTTGAACAATATATTAATTCATATCAATGTGGCATTTAAATACAGGAACATACAGTATCTTCAACACAGTATATTTCCCACCCGTAGAAAATCTTCTATTTACAGTGCATTACAACATTCCTCGCAAAATGTGTCAAGACTGTTGCTAAGGCAAAATGTGTCAGACTGTTGCCAAGGCAAAATGTGTCAAGACTGTTGCTAAGGCAAAATGTGTCAGACTGTTGCCAAGGCAAAATGTGTCAAGACTGTTGCCAAGGCAAAATGTGTCAAGACTGTTGCCAAGGCAAAATGTGTCAGACTGTTGCTAAGGCAAAATGTGTCAGACTGTTGCTAAGGCAAAATGTGTCAGACTGTTGCCAAGGCAAAATGTGTCAAGACTGTTGCCAAGGCAAAATGTGTCAAGACTGTTGCTAAGGCAAAATGTGCCAGACTGTTGCCAAGGCAAAATGTGTCAGACTGTTGCCAAGGCAAAATGTGTCAGACTGTTGCCAAGGCAAAATGTGTCAAGACTGTTGCTAAGGCAAAATGTGTCAGACTGTTGCTAAGGCAAAATGTGTCAGACTGTTGCCAAGGCAAAATGTGTCAGACTGTTGCCAAGGCAAAATGTGTCAAGACTGTTGCTAAGGCAAAATGTGTCAAGACTGTTGCTAAGGCAAAATGTGTCAGACTGTTGCTAAGGCAAAATGTGTCAGACTGTTGCTAAGGCAAAATGTGTCAGACTGTTGCTAAGGCATTTCAAGAATACTGGAAAAAAATAACTGCACTGCAAAACAGTAGAGCAACAACAATTCATTTAATTATACATTTATTGAAAATATCTCTGAATTTTACTTCAGAATATATTTCACATTTTACATGTACCAGAACATAAGAATGATAACAGTTTTGCTTCCCTCAACATGACAGAATTAACAATATTTATTTTTGGGATTGTTGAATAATACTGCAAGAGAAGTATTTGAATGACTCGTTGTAATAATTTGCAGTTCAGTAAAACTCTACAATTAGTTCTCAGTAGCATTTCACATTAAAGTATTCTGTCCCCAGATCAACGTGTGCTGTATATCCAACTCCTACAGCTGTTTCGATGTACAGCACAAACCCATCCGGAACTGAGACCAGGCTAACATGAAAGCCCCTTTTTTTGTTCAAAAGTTCCATGCAGATGTCATGTCCTGTCTCTGTACCTCCTTCAGGTTGGCACGTCTATCGGACTCAGCCATGGTCCACTAAAGTGCATTAAATACAGTAAACCACCAATTCATTCATATCTGATGGAACTAAAACACTTAGATCTGCATTGTGGTACGTGTCATTTCTGCCTTTCACGGCCTTTGGCTGTTTTTAACCAGACTAAATGGGATGTGAACACAGAAAGGATCAGGAATGGATTAAAGTAATCATAAGGCATTGGGCAGTAGTAGAGTATCCTGACTCAGTCTTTTTAAGTACAGTCAACAATGTGATTTCCTGTGTTTTATATATATATATCCTTTTAGTGGTAAGAGCTGTTTGAAAAGACTGCCTGAAATTTCAGCCTGTTTTGGTGAGAGGGAGTTTTGGCCTCACATGGTGACATCACCATGTGGTAAATGAGTTAATATAGACCAATAAGAAAGAGAGTTCCAGACCTCTCTGCCAATAACAGCTCGTCTTCAGTTTCCCCCTCCTCACTCAGAACCACTCCCAGACAGTTCAAGCTAAACACTTGCTTGAGAAATTGCTTTTTGCTACAAAGCTATTTTTCTTTTTGACCATATTAATTGAAAACAATCACACTAAGGTAGTTAAATTGTTACCCAGAAATGCTAGACATTGCGATAAAAATAGCTGCTTTCGACCTTTAAAATGGTTTAAAAAGGTGCTCAAATAATTCATTTTATTAAGGAAAAAAGTACTTAAAGCAATACATTTTCATGCCATTTTCTTTCAGTAAATGAAAACCACAAATGGCGAAAAAAATACACAATAAATGCTTACAGAACATTTTGTCAAGCTAACATACAAATAGAATCTTTCAAGTTGAATGAAAAGTAACTCCCCTATTGAACAAGGTCCTAAGTCACAATCTGAGCCTCTGTAGAACATCCAAACAGCCCCTGGATCTTCTATCGACCAAATAACACCTGGGCCTCACTGCATGGTGTTACTTCCTTACTGAGACAAACACATCACAGAGAATGCATCCGTGTCAATGTTATCGTTTGCATGCTATACGACTGTCTCAGGTAACAACTAATTGACTTTATGTAGCTAGTGTCAGGGAAATCAGGGCAGTTGTTTAGGTTATGACAAAGACCACACTTTTAAGCGTTGGCCCAGTAACCGAAAGGTCACTGGTTCGAATCCCAGAGCTGACTAGGTGAAAAAAAAAAAAAAATGCCGATGTGCCCTTGAGCAAGGCACTTAACCCTAATTGCTCCTGTAAGTTGCTCTGGATAAGAGCCGTCTGCTAAATGTCTGAAAAAGTTTTAAAATCTTGTACAATCTTATGACCTAAGTAGCTTGCTAAACAGCATTATCCAGCTACAAGCGGCTAATAACGTCTCTATGGTAAGGCTGCACTAACTAGACATGTCCAACCAATGGCACATTATGGGCACATAGAGGTAACTGGCAAAATAAAAACAACACCAATATCGTCTCAATAGAACACTGGCCCACCACCAGCCAGAACAGCTTCACCTTGGCATAGATTCTACACGTGTCTGGAACTCTGTTGGGAGGGCTTGCGACACCATTATTCCAGGAGAAATTCCACCAGTTGGTGTTTTGGTGGCGGCGGTGTAAAACGCCGTCTCAGGGCGCCGCTTCAGAATCTCCCGTAAAGTGTTCAATTGGGTTGAGATCTGGTGACTGAGACGGTACATGATTTACATCGTATTCATGCTTATCAAACCACTCGTGCCCTGTGGATGGGGGGCATTGTCATCTTATGGGGACATAGCCATGGTAACCGTAATAAATGGCCTGCCCAGCCATTTGTATGCATGACCCTAAGCATTATGGGATGTTAATTGTTTAATTAACTCAGGAAACCACACCTGTGTGGAAGCACCTGCTTCAATACACTTTGTATCCCTCATTTACTCCAGTGGTATTATTTTAGATTTATTATCAAATATTACGAGAAAATCCACTAACATTTTCATGCTATGGCAGAGAGGAAGATATGGAAGAAATGTACCGTAAAGTAGTTGGTGAATGTTTTAAACTAAATGTGGATTAACTCCTTATTTAACTGTGTTCTCAATAAGTTAAATATTATGATACTGGGGATACTGGGGCAGGTAGCCTAGTGGTTATAGCAGGTAGCCTAGTGGTTAGTAACTGAAAGGTTGCTAGATCAAATCCCCGAGCTGACAAGGTAAAAATCTATCGTTCTGCCCCTGAACAGGCAGTTAACCCACTGTTCCTAGACCAGTTAACCAACTGTTCCTAGACCAGTCAACCCACTGTTCCTAGACCAGTTAACCCACTGTTCCTAGACCAGTTTAACCCACTGTTCCTAGACCAGTTAACCCACTGTTCCTGGACCAGTTTAACCCACTGTTCCTAGACCAGTTAACCCACTGTTCCTAGACCAGTTAACCCACTGTTCCTAGACCAGTTAACCCACTGTTCCTAGACCAGTTAACCCACTGTTCCTAGACCAGTTAACCCACTGTTCCTAGACCAGTTAACCCCACTGTTCCTAGACCAGTTAACCTCACTGTTCCTAGACCAGTTAACCCACTGTTCCTAGACCAGTTAACCCAATGTTCCTAGACCAGTTAACCAACTGTTCCTAGACCAGTCAACCCACTGTTCCTAGACCAGTTAACCCACTGTTCCTAGACCAGTTAACCCACTGTTCCTAGACCAGTTAACCCACTGTTCCTAGACCAGTTTAACCCACTGTTCCTAGACCAGTTAACCCACTGTTCCTGGACCAGTTTAACCCACTGTTCCTAGACCAGTTAACCCACTGTTCCTAGACCAGTTAACCCACTGTTCCTAGACCAGTTAACCCACTGTTCCTAGACCAGTTAACCCACTGTTCCTAGACCAGTTAACCCACTGTTCCTAGACCAGTTAACCCACTGTTCCTAGACCAGTTAACCCCACTGTTCCTAGACCAGTTAACCTCACTGTTCCTAGACCAGTTAACCCACTGTTCCTAGGCCAGTTAACCCACTGTTCCTAGGCCAGTTAACCCACTGTTCCTAGACCAGTTAACCCACTGTTCCTAGACCAGTTAACCCACTGTTCCTAGACCAGTTAACCCACTGTTCCTAGACCAGTTAACCCACTGTTCCTAGACCAGTTAACCCACTGTTCCTAGACCAGTTAACCCACTGTTCCTAGACCAGTTAACCCACTGTTCCTAGACCAGTTAACCCACTGTTCCTAGACCAGTTAACCCACTGTTCCTAGGCCAGTTAACCCACTGTTCCTAGACCAGTTAACCCACTGTTCCTAGACCAGTTAACCCACTGTTCCTAGACCAGTTAACCCACTGTTCCTAGACCAGTTAACCCACTGTTCCTAGACCAGTTAACCCACTATTCCTAGACCAGTTAACCCACTGTTCCTAGACCAGTTAACCTCACTGTTCCTAGACCAGTTAACCCCCTGTTCCTAGACCAGTTAACCCCCTGCTCCTAGACCAGTTAACCCACTGTTCCTAGACCAGTTAACTCACTGTTCCTAGACCAGTTAACCCACTGTTCCTAGACCAGTTAACTCACTGTTCCTAGACCAGTTAACCCACTGTTCCTAGGCCAGTTAACCCACTGTTCCTAGGCCAGTTAACCCACTGTTCCTAGACCAGTTAACCCACTGTTCCTAGACCAGTTAACCCACTGTTCCTAGACCAGTTAACCCACTGTTCCTAGACCAGTTAACCCACTGTTCCTAGACCAGTTAACCCACTGTTCCTAGACCAGTTAACCCACTGTTCCTAGACCAGTTAACCCACTGTTCCTAGACCAGTTAACCCACTGTTCCTAGGCCAGTTAACCCACTGTTCCTAGACCAGTTAACCCACTGTTCCTAGACCAGTTAACCCACTGTTCCTAGACCAGTTAACCCACTGTTCCTAGACCAGTTAACCCACTATTCCTAGACCAGTTAACCCACTGTTCCTAGACCAGTTTAACCCACTGTTCCTAGACCAGTTAACCCACTGTTCCTAGACCAGTTAACCCACTGTTCCTAGACCAGTTAACCCACTGTTCCTAGACCAGTTAACCCACTGTTCCTAGACCAGTTAACCCACTGTTCCTAGACCAGTTAACCCAATGTTCCTAGACCAGTTAACCCACTGTTCCTAGACCAGTTAACCTCACTGTTCCTAGACCAGTTAACCCCCTGTTCCTAGACCAGTTAACCCCCTGCTCCTAGACCAGTTAACCCACTGTTCCTAGACCAGTTAACTCACTGTTCCTAGACCAGTTAACCCACTGTTCCTAGACCAGTTAACTCACTGTTCCTAGACCAGTTAACCCACTGTTCCTAGGCCAGTTAACCCACTGTTCCTAGGCCAGTTAACCCACTGTTCCTAGACCAGTTAACCCACTGTTCCTAGACCAGTTAACCCACTGTTCCTAGACCAGTTAACCCACTGTTCCTAGACCAGTTAACCCACTGTTCCTAGACCAGTTAACCCACTGTTCCTAGACCAGTTAACCCACTGTTCCTAGACCAGTTAACCCACTGTTCCTAGACCAGTTAACCCACTGTTCCTAGGCCAGTTAACCCACTGTTCCTAGACCAGTTAACCCACTGTTCCTAGACCAGTTAACCCACTGTTCCTAGACCAGTTAACCCACTGTTCCTAGACCAGTTAACCCACTATTCCTAGACCAGTTAACCCACTGTTCCTAGACCAGTTTAACCCACTGTTCCTAGACCAGTTAACCCACTGTTCCTAGACCAGTTAACCCACTGTTCCTAGACCAGTTAACCCACTGTTCCTAGACCAGTTAACCCACTGTTCCTAGACCAGTTAACCCACTGTTCCTAGACCAGTTAACCCACTGTTCCTAGACCAGTTAACCCACTGTTCCCGAGACCGTCATTAAAAATGAAAAATGTATTATTTAACTGACTTGCCTGGTTAAATAAAGGGAAAAATAAATACCGCAGGTCCCTCTTCAGGGATTCAGAAGTACATTTTATGGCCATAATCCTAACAACTACATTTTACATTCACCTTTTACTAGTTTACGTTTTATCAACAAATCATTTTTTATTGAGTTGTCTTTTTGTCAATGCAATTCAAAAGTGCTGTAGACTACAAATAGCTTGTGAAAAGAGTACACACAGCCTACAGTAGAATGGCCATGGCATAGACAGAGAACTGTTTCATATTCATGGCCGGATTACCAACTGGGAAATTAGCTTTAAAACGGAACATTTTTTATCTCTGCCCCATGGCAAAATGTGTACAATTGCAGGAAGTTAGCTTTAAAAAATGTCTTGCTCCACTGCCATGAGGGGAGGGGAAGGAGGGGGGGGGGGGGCAGATGTGGTTTGTCAGCCCTGCTTCTATAAGAAACAGCACATAAAAAAATATTTTTTTTACTATATATGTTTTTTTTGTATAGCTCTAACCTGGTTGACAATCTAGTGAGGGGGAGCATGTATTCTTCATTTGTTTTCTAAGATGTATAAAATCTCTTTTTGTGACAGTACCGCCATGCCTGTGCTTTATCCATTTCCCCTGCGACCCCTCTCATTTATCCAGTTGCACTGCGACCCCTCTCATTTATCCAGTTCCACTGTGACCCCTCTCATTTATCCAGTTCCACTGCGACCCCTCTCATTTATCCAGTTCCCCTGCGACCCCTCTCATTTATCCAGTTCCCCTGTGACCCCTCTCATTTATCCAGTTCCCCTGCGACCCCTCTCATTTACCCAGTTCCACTGCGACCCCTCTCATTTATCCAGTTGCACTGCGACCCCTCTCATTTATCCAGTTCCCCTGTGACCCCTCTCATTTATCCAGTTCCCCTGCGACCCCTCTCATTTATCCAGTTCCACTGTGACCCTCTCATTTATCCAGTTCCCCTGCGACCCCTCTCATTTATCCAGTTCCCCTGCGACCCCTCTCATTTATCCAGTTCCCCTGTGACCCCTCTCATTTATCCAGTTCCCCTGTGACCCCTCTCATTTACCCAGTTCCCCTGTGACCCCTCTCATTTATCCAGTTCCCCTGTGACCCCTCTCATTTATCCAGTTCCCCTGTGACCCCTCTCATTTACCCAGTTCCCCTGTGACCCCTCTCAGTAAAGTAAGACTCCTTCCGCATCATTTAAACACTGTGCTGTAAACTGTAACAATGTTGAATAACAACCAAGTCAGTTGAAACCTAATAAATCTCATATACTCTATGAAATGGAACATGGTTTTCCACATTTCAGGACTCTATTTCTTATTAATATCCAGTAAATCATTGAGTATTAAAGTAACTTCCAGATTTTTATGAAATATGAAATAGTTTTCCTTCCAATTTAAAAAAAAAATGAAGCAGCTTTTCTGTGTTGGAATGGTGTGGGCGTATCTACCGGTCAGTAAAAATATTCATGTGAGTAAACCGCTGATAGGCCAGCACTTCATACTCTATGAGGAAATAGCAAGGCTTTTTTAAACCGTCTGTTTGAGATATAACTTTGAAGTTTGAGTTTTTGAAGTGTTTTTTTGTCTTCTCTTCCTCCCAATTTATGTTTTTGTCCACAAATACAAGTCTAGGACGAGTCCGCAACATTCTTTGGGTTTGAGTAAACAGAACATGACCTTTTAAAAAGTGAGACTTTCACTGGACAGTTACTTTAAGAATATAAAAGTATCTGTGTTGGTTGCACGACCCACATTACATGAAAGCTATGGACACAACTGACAGCTTCACTTCAAGACGGGAGATTTAAAAGGTGTCACAACAAACAAGTTTAAAATGTTTCTTTTTTTTTAAAAAGCTTTCTTATTTTTCAAATCTCTCCTTTAATATTTGACAGTAATATTAAAGAGAAACTGTGGATTGATTGCCTTTGCAACATCAATGTAACATTACAGCAGAAGAAGCATTCACAGCTCATGGACACCTCCTCCAGCCTACTGAGGGAGGCTCGACCAATGGCAGCATGAGGGAGGCTCGACCAATGGCAGCATGAGGGAGGCTCGACCAATGGCAGCATGAGGGAGGCTCGACCAATGGCAGCAGGAGGGAGGCTCGACCAATGGCAGCATACCAGCTTTGGCAACAGACAGATTTGTACCATTTCACACAACAGACTATTTGCTGCAGCGAAGAAGAAATGAAACAGTATAACGTAAAGTTGATTAAAGTCCTTATTTTAAAAGCTAACATGAATCTTTAAGAACTCTTTAGGAAACGCGTAAAAAGCTCACAAAGGAGAAGAGTGAAGCTGTGACTGTAGCTACAAGATAGAGAAGCATCTCTCAAAATTACACTGCAAACTAAACTTCTGTCGGTTTTATATCTTATGTATTTTTTATTAGATTGGTTTTGTTTTGGAGATTTTTTGAGATTGGGGGAAAACCTCCTAGCCACTCCGGTTCCGGGTGCTTCCGTCCCCAGTGCGCTGAGCCCGGGCCAGCACTACTTCAGGGGACACTCTCTTGCGGTCCTTTGCCAGGCCGAGGAAACACATCAAGTCGATGAAACAGGTGGTCAGGTTCAGTTTGCAGCCAAACTCACTTGATGCGTAATCATATGGGAAGGTGTGGTGATAGTTATGAAACCCCTCACCTGAAAGTGACAGGAAACCACAGTCAGGGTAACCGTTGGCCGTTATTTACACACAATCATACATTCAACATACCTTGTAAGATGTGAACACCCACACATGGTTTGATATAGAGCTACTATAAATATTATTTTCTGTCAACTCAAAAAAACCTAAAATTCATGGTCTGCATAAACTTGCTCTTCATCGACAATGAACAACCAATCCCCTTTGGATCTCTTTGACAAACAAGTTAAACACATATCACATGTTCAATATCACCCAGGAAGGTAATTACAAGCACAGAAGTCAACGCTCGTTCTGTTAGGCTACTGTTCTGCGATAATTGTGTAGTATAGAGTCAGTTATTTATTTATTTACCCCGTTTTCTCCCCAATTTCATGGTATCCAATTGGTAGTTAACAGTCTTGTCTCATCGCTGCAACTCCTGTACGGACTCAGGAGAGACGAAGGTCGAGAGCCGTGCGTCCTCCGAAACACAACCCGGCCCCAAGCCGCACTGCTTCTTGACACAACGGCTACTTAACCCGGAAGCGAGTCGCACCAATGTGTCGGAGGAAACGCCGTACACCTGGTGACCGTGCCAGCGTGCACTGCGCCCGGTCCGGCCCGCCACAGGAGTCGCTAGTGCGTGACGGGACAAGGACATCTCTGCCGACCAAACCCTCCCCTAACCCAGACGACGCTGGGCCAATTGTGCGCTGCCCCATGGGTCTCCCGGTCGCGACAGAGCCTGGACTCGAAACCAGAATCTCTAGCGGCACAGCTAGCAATGCGAGGCAGTGCCTTAGACCACTGCGCCACTCAGGAGACCCCAGTATAGTCATCTACGATATAACTACCATGTTATAAAGGAGCGACTTAATGAAAGATCTTAAGATCTTTTAAAATGGCAAGAGGTAGCTAACATACCTATGGCACTAAGGGTGACAAACTTGTTCTCTCTGGGGTTGATGTTGGTGTCGTAGGGCCGGTTTCCCCACATGTGGGCAGCACTGTTGACCAGCCAGGTAGCGTTCAGAACCAGGGTGTACCTCAGCAGACCCGGCACGAAGTAGCCCAGCCACAGGCTCTCTCCCCACAGGCACCAAGGAACAAACATGGGGATGGAGAAGCACATCAGCACCACTGACATCTTGTAATATCTGTGGAGAAGACCAGAGACATATCCTCTATGACATCTTGTAATACCCGTGGAGAAGACCAGAGACATATCCTCTATGACATCTTGAAATACCCGTGGAGAAGACCAGAGACATATCCTCTATGACATCTTGTAATACCCGTGGAGAAGACCTGAGAACAGAGACATATCCTCTATGACATCTTGTAATACCTGTGTAGAAGACCAGAGACATATACTCTATGACATCTTGTAATACCTGTGGAGAAGACCAGAGACATATCCTCTATGACATCTTGTAATACCTGTGGAGAAGACCAGAGACATATCCTCTATGACATCTTGTAATACCTGTGGAGAAGACCAGAGACATATCCTCTATGACATCTTGAAATACCCGTGGAGAAGACCAGAGACATATCCTCTATGACATCTTGTAATACCTGTGGAGAGGACCAGAGAACAGAGACATATCCTCTATGACATCTTGTAATACCTGTGGAGAAGACCAGAGACATATCCTCTATGACATCTTGTAATACCTGTGGAGAAGACCAGAGACATATCCTCTATGACATCTTGTAATACCTGTGGTACGGAGGCAGCAACAGAAGATACATGTCTATTCAAACTGTCAGTGTAACAGCAGTTACTCTCCGTGGGGTCTGGCAACATGAAGGCAGTTATACAAAAAACATCACAATACAGTCATAACAGATTTCACAATACACTGAGTGTGTGCCCTCAGGCCCCTACTCCACTACCACATATCTACAACACACTGAGTGTGTGCCCTCAGGCCCCTACTCCACTACCACATATCTACAACACACTGAGTGTGTGCCCTCAGGCCCCTACTCCACTACCACATATCTACAACACACTGAGTGTGTGCCCTCAGGCCCCTACTCCACTACCACATATCTACAACACACTGAGTGTGTGCCCTCAGGCCCCTACTCCACTACCACATATCTACAACACACTGAGTGTGTGCCCTCAGGCCCCTACTCCACTACCACATATCTACAACACACTGAGTGTGTGCCCTCAGGCCCCTACTCCACTACCACATATCTACAACACACTGAGTGTGTGCCCTCAGGCCCCTACTCCACTACCACATATCTACAACACACTGAGTGTGTGCCCTCAGGCCCCTACTCCACTACCACATATCTACAACACACTGAGTGTGTGCCCTCAGGCCCCTACTCCACTACCACATATCTACAACACACTGAGTGTGTGCCCTCAGGCCCCTACTCCACTACCACATATCTACAACACACTGAGTGTGTGCCCTCAGGCCCCTACTCCACTACCACATATCTACAACACACTGAGTGTGTGCCCTCAGGCCCCTACTCCACTACCACATATCTACAACACACTGAGTGTGTGCCCTCAGGCCCCTACTCCACTACCACATATCTACAACACACTGAGTGTGTGCCCTCAGGCCCCTACTCCACTACCACATATCTACAACACACTGAGTGTGTGCCCTCAGGCCCCTACTCCACTACCACATATCTACAACACACTGAGTGTGTGCCCTCAGGCCCCTACTCCACTACCACATATCTACAACACACTGAGTGTGTGCCCTCAGGCCCCTACTCCACTACCACATATCTACAACACACTGAGTGTGTGCCCTCAGGCCCCTACTCCACTACCACATATCTACAACACACTGAGTGTGTGCCCTCAGGCCCCTACTCCACTACCACATATCTACAACACACTGAGTGTGTGCCCTCAGGCCCCTACTCCACTACCACATATCTACAACACACTGAGTGTGTGCCCTCAGGCCCCTACTCCACTACCACATATCTACAACACACTGAGTGTGTGCCCTCAGGCCCCTACTCCACTACCACATATCTACAACACACTGAGTGTGTGCCCTCAGGCCCCTACTCCACTACCACATATCTACAACACACTGAGTGTGTGCCCTCAGGCCCCTACTCCACTACCACATATCTACAACACACTGAGTGTGTGCCCTCAGGCCCCTACTCCACTACCACATATCTACAACACACTGAGTGTGTGCCCTCAGGCCCCTACTCCACTACCACATATCTACAACACACTGAGTGTGTGCCCTCAGGCCCCTACTCCACTACCACATATCTACAACACACTGAGTGTGTGCCCTCAGGCCCCTACTCCACTACCACATATCTACAACACACTGAGTGTGTGCCCTCAGGCCCCTACTCCACTACCACATATCTACAACACACTGAGTGTGTGCCCTCAGGCCCCTACTCCACTACCACATATCTACAACACACTGAGTGTGTGCCCTCAGGCCCCTACTCCACTACCACATATCTACAACACACTGAGTGTGTGCCCTCAGGCCCCTACTCCACTACCACATATCTACAACACACTGAGTGTGTGCCCTCAGGCCCCTACTCCACTACCACATATCTACAACACACTGAGTGTGTGCCCTCAGGCCCCTACTCCACTACCACATATCTACAACACACTGAGTGTGTGCCCTCAGGCCCCTACTCCACTACCACATATCTACAACACACTGAGTGTGTGCCCTCAGGCCCCTACTCCACTACCACATATCTACAATACAAAATCCATGTGTACGTGTGTATGTTATCATGGCGTGTATATATCCATGTATCTGTGAAGATAGACTGACAGTCTAACAGACTTCTCTGTACAGAACCCAACACAGCAGATAGACTATCAGTCTGGCAGACCTCTCTCTCTACAGGACCCAACACAGCAGATAGACTATCAGTCTGGCAGACCTCTCTCTCTACAGGACCCAACACAGCAGATAGACTATCAGTCTAACAGACCTCTCTCTACAGAACCCAACACAGCAGATAGACTATCAGTCTGGCAGACCTCTCTCTACAGGACCCAACACAGCAGATAGACCTCTCTCTACAAGGCCCAACACAGCAGATAGACTTTCAGTCTAACAGACCTCTCTATACAGAACCCAACACAGCAGATAGACTGATAGTCTAACAGACCTCTCTGTACAGAACCCAACACAGCAGATAGACTGATAGTCTAACAGACCTCTCTGTACAGAACCCAACACAGTAACACCGTCTCGGCTGGCAGCCTCTTCTTTGACAGATGATCACATTATTCCGTTACAAATACACAACATGCCATGAGGATATGGACGTTCCAGGTCTCCATTGTTAAGAGGCTTCTCCAACCTTCTGAGTCATACTGGTGATCTAACTATGAACAGGACAGGTTTAGTGGGGAGTCATACTGGTGATCTAACTATGAACAGGACAGGTTTAGTGGGGAGTCATACTGGTGATCTAACTATGAACAGGACAGGTTTAGTGGGGAGTCATACTGGTGATCTAACTATGAACAGGACAGGTTTAGTGGGGAGTCATACTGGTGATCTAACTATGAACAGGACAGGTTTAGTGGGGAGTCATACTGGTGATCTAACTATGAACAGGACAGGTTTAGTGGGGAGTCATACTGGTGATCTAACTATGAACAGGACAGGTTTAGTGGTGATCTAACTATGAACAGGACAGGTTTAGTGGGGATCTAACTATGAACAGGACAGGTTTAGTGGGGAGTCATACTGGTGATCTAACTATGAACAGGACAGGTTTAGTGGGGAGTCATACTGGTGATCTAACTATGAACAGGACAGGTTTAGTGGGGAGTCATACTGGTGATCTAACTATGAACAGGACAGGTTTAGTGGTGATCTAACTATGAACAGGACAGGTTTAGTGGGGAGTCATACTGGTGATCTAACTATGAACAGGACAGGTTTAGTGGGGAGTCATACTGGTGATCTAACTATGAACAGGACAGGTTTAGTGGTGATCTAACTATGAACAGGACAGGTTTAGTGGTGATCTAACTATGAACAGGACAGGTTTAGTGGGGAGTCATACTGGTGATCTAACTATGAACAGGACAGGTTTAGTGGGGAGTCATACTGGTGATCTAACTATGAACAGGACAGGTTTAGTGGGGAGTCATACTGGTGATCTAACTATGAACAGGACAGGTTTAGTGGTGATCTAACTATGAACAGGACAGGTTTAGTGGGGAGTCATACTGGTGATCTAACTATGAACAGGACAGGTTTAGTGGGGAGTCATACTGGTGATCTAACTATGAACAGGACAGGTTTAGTGGGGAGTCATACTGGTGATCTAAATATGAACAGGACAGGTTTAGTGGGGAGTCATACTGGTGATCTAACTATGAACAGGACAGGTTTAGTGGGGAGTCATACTGGTGATCTAACTATGAACAGGACAGGTTTAGTGGGGAGTCATACTGGTGATCTAACTATGAACAGGACAGGTTTAGTGGGGAGTCATACTGGTGATCTAACTATGAACAGGACAGGTTTAGTGGGGAGTCATACTGGTGATCTAACTATGAACAGGACAGGTTTAGTGGGGAGTCATACTGGTGATCTAACTATGAACAGGACAGGTTTAGTGGGGAGTCATACTGGTGATCTAACTATGAACAGGACAGGTTTAGTGGGGAGTCATACTGGTGATCTAACTATGAACAGGACAGGTTTAGTGGGGAGTCATACTGGTGATCTAACTATGAACAGGACAGGTTTAGTGGTGATCTAACTATGAACAGGACAGGTTTAGTGGGGATCTAACTATGAACAGGACAGGTTTAGTGGGGAGTCATACTGGTGATCTAACTATGAACAGGACAGGTTTAGTGGGGAGTCATACTGGTGATCTAACTATGAACAGGACAGGTTTAGTGGGGAGTCATACTGGTGATCTAACTATGAACAGGACAGGTTTAGTGGTGATCTAACTATGAACAGGACAGGTTTAGTGGGGAGTCATACTGGTGATCTAACTATGAACAGGACAGGTTTAGTGGGGAGTCATACTGGTGATCTAACTATGAACAGGACAGGTTTAGTGGTGATCTAACTATGAACAGGACAGGTTTAGTGGTGATCTAACTATGAACAGGACAGGTTTAGTGGTGATCTAACTATGAACAGGACAGGTTTAGTGGTGATCTAACTATGAACAGGACAGGTTTAGTGGTGATCTAACTATGAACAGGACAGGTTTAGTTATGGAAAAAGAGAATTCAAGGAATACGGTTGAAATGGATCGTCAGGAAGGAACACCTACTTCCTCTGGAACATGACGACCTTGTCAGCCTTCAAGTCACTGAGCTCCAGCTTCTTCCCCTTCTCAATGACGTCCGGGTGTTTACGCACCAGGAGCCAACCGATGTGGGCGAAGAAGAACCCTCGGACGGCGTTGTGCGGGTCGGCATCGGTCTCTGAAAACTTGTGGTGAACTCTGTGGTCCCGAGCCCATTCAAAGATATCATTCTGTAGTGGGGGGCACAAAGACAAATACATAAAAAATCAAATCAAATCAAATTTTATTTGTCACATACACATGGTTAGCAGATGTTAATGCGAGTGTAGCGAAATGCTTGTGCTTCTAGTTCCGACAATGCAGTAATAACAAGTAATCTAACTAACAATTCCAAAACTACTGTCTTGTACACAGTGTAAGGGGATAAAGAATATGTACATAAGGATATATGAATGAGTGATGGTACAGAGCAGCATAGGCAAGATACAGTAGATGGTATCGAGTACAGTATGTACAAATGAGATGAGTATGTAAACAAAGTGGCATAGTTTAAAGTGGCTAGTGATACATGTATTACATAAGGATACAGTCGATGATATAGAGTACAGTATATACGTATGCATATGAGATGAATAATGTAGGGTAAGTAACATTATATAAGGTAGCATTGTTTAAAGTGGCTAGTGATATATTTACATCATTTCCCATCAATTCCCATTATTAAAGTGGCTGGAGTTGAGTCAGTGTCAGTGTGTTGGCAGCAGCCACTCAGTGTTAGTGGTGGCTGTTTAACAGTCTGATGGTCTTGAGATAGAAGCTGTTTTTCAGTTTCTCGGTCCCAGCTTTGATGCACCTGTACTGACCTCGCCTTCTGGATGATAGCGGGGTGAACAGGCAGTGGCTCGGGTGGTTGATGTCCTTGATGATCTTTATGGCCTTCCTGTAACATCGGATGCTGTAGGTGTCCTGGAGGGCAGGTAGTTTGCCCCCGGTGATGCGTTGTGCAGACCTCACTACCCTCTGGAGAGCCTTACGGTTGTGGGCGGAGCATTTGCCGTACCAGGCGGTGATACAGCCCGCCAGGATGCTCTTGATTGTGTATCTGTAAAAGTTTGTGAGTGCTTTTGGTGACAAGCCGAATTTCTTCAGCCTCCTGAGGTTGAAGAGGCGCTGCTGCGCCTTCTTCACGATGCTGTCTGTGTGAGTGGACCAATTCAATTTGTCTGTGATGTGTATGCCAAGGAACTTAAAACTTGCTACCCTCTCCACTACTGTTCCATCGATGTGGATAGGGGGGTGTTCCCTCTGCTGTTTCCTGAAGTCCACAATCATCTCCTTAGTTTTGTTGACGTTGAGTGTGAGGTTATTTTCCTGACACCACACTCTGAGGGCCCTCACCTCCTCCCTGTAGGCCGTCTCGTCGTTGTTGGTAATCAAGCCTACCACTGTTGTGTCGTCCGCAAACTTGATGATTGAGTTGGAGGCGTGCGTGGCCACGCAGTCGGGGGTGAACAGGGAGTACAGGAGAGGGCTCAGAACGCACCCTTGTGGGGCCCCAGTGTTGAGGATCAGCGGGGAGGAGATGTTGTTGCCTACCCTCACCACCTGGGGGCGGCCCGTCAGGAAGTCCAGTACCCAGTTGCACAGGGCGGGGTCGAGACCCAGGGTCTCGAGCTTGATGACGAGCTTGGAGGGTACTATGGTGTTGAATGCCGAGCTGTAGTCGATGAACAGCATTCTCACATAGGTATTCCTCTTGTCCAGATGGGTTAGGGCAGTGTGCAGTGTGGTTGAGATTGCATCGTCTGTGGACCTATTTGGGCGGTAAGCAAATTGGAGTGGGTCTAGGGTGTCAGGTAGGGTGGAGGTGATATGGTCCTTGACTAGTCTCTCAAAGCACTTCATGATGACGGATGTGAGTGCTACGGGGCGGTAGTCGTTTAGCTCAGTTACCTTAGCTTTCTTGGGAACAGGAACAATGGTGGCCCTCTTGAAGCATGTGGGAACAGCAGACTGGTATAGGGATTGATTGAATATGTCCGTAAACACACCGGCCAGCTGGTCTGCGCATGCTCTGAGGGCGCGGCTGGGGATGCCGTCTGGGCCTGCAGCCTTGCGAGGGTTAACACGTTTAAATGTCTTACTCACCTCGGCTGCAGTGAAGGAGAGACCGCATGTTTTCGTTGCAGGCCGTGTCAGTGGCACTGTATTGTCCTCAAAGCGGGCAAAAAAGTTATTTAGTCTGCCTGGGAGCAAGACATCCTGGTCCGTGACTGGGCTGGATTTCTTCCTGTAGTCCGTGATTGACTGTAGACCCTGCCACATGCCTCTTGTGTCTGAGCCGTTGAATTGAGATTCTACTTTGTCTCTGTACTGGCGCTTAGCTTGTTTGATAGCCTTGCGGAGGGAATAGCTGCACTGTTTGTATTCGGTCATGTTACCAGACACCTTGCCCTGATTAAAAGCAGTGGTTCGCGCTTTCAGTTTCACACGAATGCTGCCATCAATCCACGGTTTCTGGTTAGGGAATGTTTTAATCGTTGCTATGGGAACGACATCTTCAACGCACGTTCTAATGAACTCGCACACCGAATCAGCGTATTCGTCAATGTTGTTATCTGACGCAATACGAAACATCTCCCAGTCCACGTGATGGAAGCAGTCTTGGAGTGTGGAGTCAGCTTGGTCGGACCAGCGTTGGACAGACCTCAGCGTGGGAGCCTCTTGTTTTAGTTTCTGTCTGTAGGCAGGGATCAACAAAATGGAGTCGTGGTCAGCTTTTCCGAAAGGGGGGCGGGGCAGGGCCTTATATGCGTCGCGGAAGTTAGAGTAACAATGATCCAAGGTCTTTCCTCCCCTGGTTGCGCAATCAATATGCTGATAAAATTTGGGGAGTCTTGTTTTCAGATTAGCCTTGTTAAAATCCCCAGCTACAATGAATGCAGCCTCCGGATAAATCATTTCCAGTTTGCAGAGAGTTAAATAAAGTTCGTTCAGAGCCATCGATGTGTCTGCTTGGGGGGGGATATATACGGCTGTGATTATAATCGAAGAGAATTCTCTTGGTAGATAATGCGGTCTACATTTGATTGTGAGGAATTCTAAATCAGGTGAACAGAAGGATTTGAGTTCCTGTATGTTTCTTTCATCACACCATGTCACGTTGGCCATGAGGCATACGCCCCCGCCCCTCTTCTTACCAGAAAGATGTTTGTTTCTGTCAGCGCGATGAATGGAGAAACCCGTTGGCTGCACCGCTTCGGATAGAGTCTCTCCAGTGAGCCATGTTTCAGTGAAGCAAAGGACGTTACAGTCTCTGATGTCCCTCTGGAATGCTACCCTTGCTCGGATTTCATCAACCTTGTTGTCAAGAGACTGGACATTGGCAAGAAGAATGCTAGGGAGTGGTGCGCGCTGTGCCCGTCTCCGGAGTCTGACCAGAAGACCGCCTCGTTTCCCTCTCTTTCGGAGTCGTTTTTTTGGGTCGCTGCATAGGATCCACTCCGTTGTCCTGTTTGTAAGGCAGAACACAGGGTCCGCGTCGCGAAAAACATATTCTTGGTCGTACTGATGGTGAGTTGACGCTGCTCTTATATTCAGTAGTTCTTCTCGACTGTATGTAATGAAACCTAAGATGACCTGGGGTACTAATGTAAGAAATAATACGTAAAAAAACAAAAAACTGCATAGTTTCCTAGGAACGCGAAGCGAGGCGGCCATCTCTGTCGGCGCCGGAATAATCCATAGAACGGGCCTGATGGCATAATGGGTGGACTTTGCAGCCATTTGGAGTGTACCCATGTCGAGGTCGTTAATATACTGGTTAAGACAGCGGAATAATTACATGAGGAGCGTTCGAAAGGAAACACATTCATTGGTCAGATCAGATCCAATATCCCAAGTGGCAGAGCAGATAGAGACGTAATCTAGCAGAGCTGCAGGGGCAGTGGTCTGGTCCTCACTAGGATAATGACAGTATACACACACACACCGGCAGGGCAGTGGTCTGGTCCTCACTAGGATAATGACAGTATAAACACACACACGGTCAGGGCAGTGGTCTGGTCCTCACTAGGATAATGACAGTATACACACACAGACAGTCAGGACAGTGGTCTGGTCCTCACTAGGATAATGACAGTATACACACACACACAGTCAGGACAGTGGTCTGGTCCTCACTAGGATAATGACAGTATACACACACACACAGTCAGGACAGTGGTCTGGTCCTCACTAGGATAACGAATCGGCACCGCATTCAGTGCCGGTGCCGATTCTACAGGATGAGCATTGAACACGTGACCAGCGGTCGGGACATCAAGTAATAAAAGTGGATGTAGATCATTTGAAAAATGTTTAAATGACCAGAACGACAGTTATTCTGTGTTTACTGAGTAGTCAGCTGAAATTAACTACGATTGTGTTTATTCTCCACATTCATGGCGAACTTTCAGTACGGCTAAAATACACATCCAGTCCTTTTTTTATATCGCTAATCCTGTAGAATCAGCGACGCGACGCTGGTCCAATGAATTTGTTTATTTTCAAACGCTTCTGCATGGAATTATTACATTGGCCGAAACGTTGTTAGCTTCAAACTAGACCAATCCAGGAAATAAAAACAGGAAGTGTACCTTTCAATCTTTGCTGTGTTGTCAACTCAAATTACATGACAAAAATCCATTGCATGTGACATACACAGGGCCTTGGGCAAGTTTTCAGACCCATTCACTTCTTCCAAACGTTTGTTAGGTTAGTTACAGCCTTAATCTAAAATTGATTTGAAAAATAATTATAATCAATCTACACACAATACCCCATAATGACAAAACAAAAATATATATACAGTGTATAGATTTAAAAAAACAAAAACATTTTTGCTAATGTATGAAAAAAACAACAACGGAAATATCACATTTACATAAGTATTCAGACCCTTTACTCTGTACTTTATTGAAGCACCTTTGGCAGCGATTACAGCCTTGAGTCTTCTTGGGTGTGACGCTACAAGTTTGGCACACCTGTATTTGGGGAGTTTCTCCCATTCTTCTCTGCAGATCTTTTCAAGCTATGATAGGTTGGATAGGGAGTGTCGCTGCACAGTTATTTTCAGGTCTCTCCAGAGATGTTCGATCGTGTCCAAGTCTGGGCTCTGGCTGGGCCACTCAAGGACATTCAGAGACTTGTCCCGAAGCCACTCCTGCGTTGTCTTGGCTGTGCTTAGGGTCATTGTCCTGTTGGAAGGTGAACGTTCGCCCCAGTCTGAGGTCCTGAGCGCTCTGGAGCAGATTTTCATCAAGGACCTCTCTGTACTTTGCTCCGTTCATCTCTGCCTCGATCCTGACTTCTCCCAGTCCCTGCCACTGAAAAACAAACCCAACAACATGATGCTGCCACCACCATGCTTCACAGTAGGAATGGTTCCAGGTTTCCTCCAGACATGATGCTGCCACCACCATGCTTCACCGTAGGGATGGTTCCAGGTTTCCTCCAGACATGATGCTGCCACCACCATGCTTCACAGTAGGAATGGTTCCAGGTTTCCTCCAGACATGATGCTGCCACCACCATGCTTCACCGTAGGGATGGTTCCAGGTTTCCTCCAGATGTTAATCATACCAAAGAGTTTAATCTTGGTTTCATCATAGATTCTTGTTTCTCATGGTCTTTCGGTTCCTTTTGGCAAACTCCAAGCAGGCTGTTTTTATGTATTTGTTTAGTATTTAACCTTTACTTAACTAGACAAATCAGTTAAGAACAAATTCTTATTTAAAATGACGGCCTACCAAAAGGACACAACACTACATAAAGAGAGACCTAAGACAACAACATAGCAAGGCAGCAACACATGACAAAACAACATGGTAGCAACACAACATGGTAGCAGCACAACATGGTAGCAACACAACATGGTAGCAGCACAACATGGTAGCAACACAACATGGTAGCAGCACAACATGGTAGCAGCACAACATGGTAGCAGCACAACATGGTAGTAGCACAACATGGTAGCAACACAACATGGTAGCAGCACAACATGGTAGCAGCACAACATGGTAGCAGCACAACATGGTAGCAGCACAAAACATGGTACAAACATTATTGGGCACAGACAACAGCACAAAGGGCTGTCATGTGTCTTTTACTGAAGAGTGGCTTCCATCTGGCCACTCTACCATAAAGGCCTGATTGGTGGAGTGCTGCAGAGATGGTTGTCCTTCTGGAAGGTTCTCCCATCTTCACAGAGGAACTCTGTCAGTGTGACCATCGGGTTCGTCGTCACAGCCCTGACCCAGGCCCTTCTCCCCCGATCGCTCAGTTTGGCCGTGAGGCCAGCTACAACTAGAGTCTTGTTGGTTCCAAACTTCTTCCATTTAAGAATGATGGTGGCCACTGTGTTTAAGGGGACCTTCAATGCTGCAGGGATGTTTTGGTACCCTTCCCCAGATCGGAGCCTCAACACAGTCCTGTCTCGGAGCTCTAAGGACAATTCCTTCGACTTCATGGCTTGGTTTTTGCTCTGACATGCACTGTCAACTGTGGGACCTTATATAGACAGGTGTGGGTCTTTCCAAATCATGTCCAATCAATTGAATTTACCACAGGTTGATTCCAATCAAGTTGTAGAAACATCTCAGGGATGATCAATGGAAACAGGAGGCAGCTGAGCTCAATTTTGAGTCTCATAGCAAAGGGTCTGAATACTTATGTAAATATGTATATATATATATATATATATATATATATATATATATATATATATATATATATATAATAATTATTTTTTATACATTAGCAAAAATATCCCAAAACCTGTTTTCGCTTTGTCATTATGGGGTATTGTGTATACAAATATATTTCAACCCAATTTAGATTAAGGCTGTAACGTAACAAAATGTGGATAAAGTCAAGGGGTCTGAATCCTTTCCAAAGGCACTGTAAATTAGCACAATTCGAATGAACATTCTCCATTACAGCCTGATCTCACGACAGCTCACATTCTGAGTGCATGCTTTGTTGTCTGCTTGACCAGGCTAACAGAATGATACTTCGGGAAAGTTTGTTCATCATAACAATGGAAGAGGTTTTTGTGTGTGTACCGCTATCGTCTGTCTTCTGATGTTCAACCCGGTTCAATAAAGGTGAGGTGGGAAAGACCCATGTTGTACCTGAAAGGCCATGGAGTTGGCAGTGGCAAGGAAGATTCTGAGAGGTAACGAGGCTTTGTAGGACCTGTGGCTCCATAGCCGGTGAGCCCCCGCAGTCACTCCTAAAGCACTTGTTAAAAAGCAAAACACAACTGTGTGGAAAGAGAGAGAACAAGGAAGATAGAGGAACAAAATATATTTCAACGGTCATGTGACAACAGCTCCTCGCGCGCAGGATCATTTGCATGATAAACAGAGGAAACATGACCATAAACATGAATAGCATCAGGTGGCAGAGAATGGGTCCTGTACTCTCTGGTTTTCCTAAAAACATTCATTCATTTGTTTGCCATCTAATCCAGAAAAAGGGTCTGCTATTCCATAACAGAGTATAAACGAGCGATAGTGAATAATAATAGACACGTCAAACGGAGTGGAAGGTTTCACAGATTAGAATGTCTCTTTTCCATAGAATCATTCATTTGGAGTTTATCTCCGGGATACAATAATCATATTTGGTTAGGAGTTTTTTTTAATGAATGCATAATAACAATTGTTTCTAGAACTTTCTACATGTCTGGTTATTATAGTATTACATTTGCAGAGAAATGACAACCATCCGTGTTCACCAGCAGGGGAGAGAGAAAGAGGCAGGGGAGCTTGCGCTACGCAGCACTGAAGACTGGCGAATCCAGCTGTGCTGTGTGCCCAATCCGAGGTGAAAATTAACTACGCCATAAAAAACAATATGAAAACTCAGTTCATTTGAAATAACAAGTGGGTTAGCTTTATCATACTTACACCAAGCCCAGGTCAAAACGTGAGCAGATGGGACGAGGGTGATGCCGTACACGGCTCCAATGTGCAATAAAGTCATCAATATGATATTTCTCCACACGATTATCATGGAAGGTTTAGGACCTTCTTTCTCTTTGTACGTTTCATCAAACACATCATCTCTTTTTGTCGCCGATTCTGCGAGCACATCACCGTTCCTGTGTCTCCCCGGACCCTCGATCTCCGTGTCAGTCATCCTCGCCGTGATTTTGTTGATGAATGAAACTGGCAACGAAAGCAGACATTTTGTTACCTTCAAAATAACGAGACAACACAACAGTCATAAAATAGTGGCGTGAATGTGAATTAAATGTAATGTTTCTGCAGAAATTGACATTTGTAACTAATGTCACTCGAAATTGTGGTTAAACGTTGCACGATGGTGACGAAACCTGTCTGTTGCTGGGTGATGTTGAACACTGGTATCAAGACACCGCGTACGTTAGTTAACTAATGTTGGATGAAACATCCCCGTATTATATTCAATTAAATATCAAACGTACCTTATGAAGACTACTTCTGTTAATTGATGCGAACAAATATGACAGAATCCAGTTTCAAATGGTGGTAAACGGCACTGAATTGAAAATAATATAATAACACTGTGATGACCTAAGTTCCAGTGTTGCTGAAGCCGTTTACCTTGCTAGGTGCTCCGGGGTTTGGAGAAGATATTTGCGAGACTGTAATTGGACAAGCTGGGTTTGATACCACCTTTCTCGCCTCGTTTCATTGGTTGCCCTGTTATCTGATGTTCACGTTGTTACAATAACTTGTTAATAGAATATTCTCATCATTTACATAATAATATACTACAGTCTGGTTTTCATGTCTATGCATAGTCACATGTACGAATTACCTCGACTAATCTGTACCCCCGCACATTTACTCGGTACCGGTACCCCCTGTTTATAGCCTCGTTATTGTTATTTTATTGTGTTACTTTTGATTTTTTTTGGTAAATATTTTCTTAACTATTTCTTGAACTGCACTGTTGGTTAAAAGAGCTTGTAAATACGCATTTCACGGTAAGGTCTAAACATGTTGTATTCGACGCATGTGACAAATAAAGTTGGATTTGATTTATGACTACAGTACAAAGATGAAAGATGAAAGATTGGATATTGGATGGAGAAAGTGTAGGCCTACTTTAGTCACATCTCATTAATACGATATTGATCAATAATAATCTATTGTACAGGTTTACACAAACAGTTTAGATGTTTTATTGGATTGGCACTCTAGAAATTGAGTGCAATACTGACAATACCAGTAGTCCATGCTAAAAACATCAAACGGTTGGTTTGGATCATCAGTGATCGCGACACTGTCAGCATGATGGAACTATCTTCAGCCATTAGATAGTAGATAGGCTACAATCGTTCCTGCGCTCTCTGCTTCAGCTTTGCCATGTGATGTTACCACGTCTCTAGTGCTGTGCTTTCCACACCTATATGATGAATTCAACAGGAAGCCTCAATGTCACACCACATTTCAGTGGTTTCGGTGGTTCATGCGCTTTGTGAAAATAGGCATGTCTTTAATGTGCTTGATTCATTCATCATATCTTTTTTTTAATATCACCACTTTCATTCAAACACTGAAGAAAGAGGAGAAGAATACTTTGTCCATTGATACAGCCACACCCACACGGTTGCCCTGCAATGATGGGAATGCAGTGAGAGATGATGTCTAAGATTGCTTGACTTGGGCCGGAGCTGTCCCGACGAGCTCCGTACCCGGACTTCACATTTTTTGGTAATTGCAAACCAGCTCCTCTGTAAAACAAAGTAGCATGTCGCCGGCGCAGATTCACACACCGAGGCAGAACACGGTGATCAAAACGGAATGGAAGGCGGGATCTGCATTGAATAGCAATGACATTTTGGCATTCATTTCCTGATTCCGCTTTGTTGAAATTGATTTGCCGCTAGTCTGTGAAACTATGCATGACTGTAGGCTGTTCCAGATTGTGCAGATTGAAAATGCGCCAGCCTGAATGGCATGGTGTCAAATTAGGGTTTTTAAGGTCATGAAATGTAATTGAAATGAGTTTAATATTTTTTGTTAATATAATTAATTAATGAAGGCACACTTTTAAATATGATCAATCACTTAAAAATCGACATATCAGCCATTACCGGAAGGACCATTCATTGCGTGACTGTTGTACACTGCACGTGTGCCAGTATGAGTGGTATGTTGCCCGAGGAGAGAGAGCGCGGCAATTCAGCAGCAGGTATAACATAATGACAGACAACAGACTAACTACCCTGAACTAAAATATAAACGCAACATGCAACAATTTAAAATATTTTTTACTGAGTTTACAGTTCATATAAGAAAATCAGTCAATTGAAATACATTCATTAGGCCCGAATCTATAGATTTCACATGACTGGGAATACAAATATGCAACTGTTGGTCACAGACACCGTGTGGATCAGAAAACCAGTATCTGGCAGCGGCGCAACAAGTCCCCACCACATTCCCCTATTTTATCATTGGAATGTGATACAAACCAAGGAAAATGTGTGCTTTAGGACCATGCAGACGTTTGGAGTGTTTATCTGTCTGGATTTTACAAATAAATAAATGAATAAATAAATAAATATATATATATATATATATATATATATATATATATATATTTTTTTTTAATATATATTTGTGCTCAGAAGTTTTCATACACTTAGGTTGGAGTCATTAAAACTAATTTTTCAACCACTCCACAAATTTCTTGTTAACAAACTATAGTTTTGGCAAGTCGGTTAGGACATCTACTTTGTTCATGACACGAGTAATTTTTCCAACAATTGTTTACAGACAAATTATTTCACTTATAATTCACTGTATCACAATTCCAGTGGGTCAGAAGTTTACATACACTAAGTTGACTGTGCCTTTAAACAGCTTGGAAAATTCCAGAAAACAATGTCATGGCTTTAGAAGCTTCTGATAGGCTAATTGACATAATTTGAGTCAATTGGAGGTGTACCTGTCGATGTATTTTAAGGCCTACCTTCAAACCCAGTGCCTCTTTGCTTGACATCATGGGAAAATCAAAAGAAATCAGCCAAGACCTCAGAAAAAAAATTGTAGACCTCCACAAGTCGGGTTCATCTTTGGGAGCATTTTCCAAACGCCTGAAGATACCACGTTCATCTGTACAAACAATAGTACGCAAGTATAAACACCATGGACCACGCAGCCGTCATACCGCTCAGGAAGGAGACACGGTCTGTCTCCTAGAGATGAATGAACTTTGCTGCGAAAAGGTACAAAAGTATCTATATCCACAGTAAATCGAGTCCTATATCGACATAACCTGAAAGGCCGCTCAGCAAGGAAGAAGCCACTGCTCCAAAACCGCCATAAAAAAGCCAGACTACGGTTTGCAACTCCACATGGGGACAAAGATCGTACTTTTTGGAGAAATGTCCTCTTGTCTGATGAAATAAAAATAGAACTGTTTGGCCATAATGACCATTGTTATGTTTGGAGGAAAAAGGGGGAGGCTTGCAAGCCGAAGAACACCATCCCAATCGTGAAGCACGGGGGTGGCAGCATCATGTTGTGGGGGAGCTTTGCTGCAGGAGGGACTGGTGAACTTCACAAAATAGATGGCATCACGAGGCAGGAAAATTATGCGGATATATTGAAGTAACATCTCAAGACAATAGTCAGGAAGTTAAAGCTTGGTCGCAAATGGATCTTCCAAATGGACAATGACCCCAAGCATACTTCCAAAGTTGTGGCAAAATGGCTTAAGGACAACAAAGTCAAGGTATTGGAGTGGCCATCACAAAGCCCTGACCTCAAGCCTATAGAACATTTGTGGGCAGACCTGAAAAAGTGTGTGCGAGCAAGGAGGCCTACAAACCTGACTCCCTTACACAAGCTCTGTGAGGAGGAATGGGCCAAAATTCTCCCAACTTATTGTGGGAAGCTTGTGGAAGGCTACCTGAAACATTTGACCCAAGTTAAACAATTTAAAGGCAATGCTACCAAATACTAATTGAGTGTATGAAAACTTCTGACCCACTGGGAATGTGACGAAATAAATAAAAGCTGAAATAAATAATTCTCTCTTCTATGATTCTGACATTTCACGTTCTTAAAATAAAGTGGTGATCCTAACTGACCTAAGACAGGGAATTGTTACTAGGATAAAATGCCAGGAATTGTGAAAAACTGAGTTGAAATGTATTTGGCTGAGGTGTATGTAAACTTCCGACTTAAACTGTATGTCCCCCCCACTTCTAAAACCAAAGTTGTGCCCCTTGTATCTGGTGTGACCACCATTTACCTAATGCAGCAAGACACATCTCATTCTCATTGAGTTGATCAGGCTGTTGATTGTGGCCTGTGGAATGCTGTCCCACTCCTCTTCAATGGCTGTGCAAAGTTGCTGGATATTGGCGGGACCTGGAACACGCTGTCGTACACATAGATCCACAGCATCCCAAACATGCTCAATGGGTGACAAGTCTGGTGAGAATGCAGGCTATGGAAGAACAAACACAGTTTCAGCTTCTAGGAATTGTGTACAGATCCATGTGACATGGGGCCGTGCATTATCATGCTGAAACATGAGGTAATGGCGGCGGATGAATGGCACGACAATAGACCTCAGGATCACGTCACGGTATCTGTGTTGATTCAAATAGCCATCGATAAAATGCAATTGTGTTCATTGTCCACAGTTTATGCCTGCCCATACCATAACCCCACTGCAACTATTGGGCACTGTGTTCACAACGTTGACATCAACAAACGGCTCGCCCACACGACGCCATACACGTTGTCTGACATCTGCCTGGTACAGTTGAAACCGGGATTCAAGGTCAAGGCCCTGGTGAGGACGACGAGCACACAAATGAGCTTCCCTGAGACGGTTTCTGACAGTCAACTGTCCAGGTGGCTGGTCTCAGATGATCCCGCAGGCTGGTGGCTGGTCTCAGACGGTCCCGCAGGTGAGGAAGCCGAATGTGGAGGTCCTGGGTTGGCGTGGTTACACGTGGTCTGCGGTTGTGAAGCCAGTTGGACGTACTGCCAAATTCTGGATGCAGCTTATCGTAGAGAACATTAGATTCTCTGGCAACAGCTCTGGTGAATATTCCTGCAGTCAGCATGCCAATTGGACACTCCCTCAAAACCTGAGACATCTGTGACATTGCGTTGTGTGACAAAACTGCACATTTTAGAGTGGCCTTTTATTGTCCCTAGCACAAGGTTCACCTGTGCAATGATCATACTGTTTAATCAGCTTCTTGATATACCAGACCTGTCATGTGGATAGATTATCTTGGCAATGGTTAAATGCTCACTAACGGGGATGTAAACAAATTTGTGCACAAAATTTGAGAGAAATAATATTTTTGTGCGTATGGAACATTTCAGGGATCTTTTATTTCAGCTCATTAAACATGGGACCAACACTTTACATGTTGCATTCATATTTTTGTTCAGTGTAGATAGCCAATTCAAAACAACGTGTAGCAGTTATCTCGCTAGTTAATTATAACTAAGCATTAATGTCGTTGTCGCCTTTCCACCCGCACTAGCCTAAATAAATCTGCACCGTTGGAAAACTGGGATTACCCTCTATTAAACCGTAGCCGTGTAATTGCGGCAACAAAAATGGTAAGAATTGACAAATGACTTGCTGTGCATCACAGGAGGTTGGTGGTACCCTAACTGGGGAGAACAGGCTCATGGTAATGACTGGAGTGGAATCAATGGAATGGTATCAAACACATCAAACACCTGGTTTCCATAGTTTCCAGGTGTTTGATGCCATTCCATTTGCGCCGTTCCTGTCATTATTATGGGCCGTTCTCCCCTCAGCGGCCTCCTGTGCTGTGCATAGATATCTCCTGAAATATGAATATTTGAGCCTTATATATAAACAGTTAAGCCGTGTTCACATTGGCAGTTTGAAGTGACTCAAATCCTATTTATTTGCATAATCTTAGCTTGCTACATAACGTCTGAGTGATAGGAAGCACAAGCACCACCACTAATCAGCCTACACTACACCACTATGGCATACACCTGTTGTTACTATGACGACTAGGGTAGCCTTGTCTGCAAATGACTGCTGTTTGAACACACACAAATCCGATTTGGCCACGCTGTTTGGACAGTCAGTAGTCCGAAACGGATTTGGCCGCGCTGTTTGGACAGTCAGTAGTCCAAAACGGATTTGGCCACCCTGTTTGGACAGTCAGTAGTCCGAAACGGATTTGGCCACGCTGTTTGGACAGTCAGTAGTCCAAAACGGATTTGGCCACCCTGTTTGGACAGTCAGTAGTCCGAAACGGATTTGGCCACCCTGTTTGGACAGTCAGTAGTCCGAAACGGATTTGGCCACGCTGTTTGGACAGTCAGTAGTCCGAAACGGATTTGGCCGCGCTGTTTGGACAGTCAGTAGTCCGAAACGGATTTGGCCGAGCTGTTCGGACAGTCAGTAGTCCAAAACAGATTTGGCGGCGCTGTTTGGACAGTCAGTAGTCCGAAACGGATTTGGCCACGCTGTTTGGACAGTCAGTAGTCCAAAACGGATTTGGCCACGCTGTTTGGACAGTCAGTAGTCCGAAACTGATTTGGCCACGCTGTTTGGACAGTCAGTAGTCCAAAACGGATTTGGCCACGCTGTTTGGACAGTCAGTAGTCCGAAACTGATTTGGCCACGCTGTTTGGACAGTCAGTAGTCCGAAACGGATTTGGCCACGCTGTTTGGACAGTCAGTAGTCCAAAACGGATTTGGCCACGCTGTTTGGACAGTCAGTAGTCCGAAATGGATTTGAAAAACAAAACTGATTTGAGCATTAAGGCTTTAGATACCTTGCTTTGAAGTATCCTACCTTATCCATATGATCAATATATCCATCTGATCAATATATCCATCTGATCAATGTATCCATCTGATCAATATATCCATCTGATCAATGTATCCATCTGATCAATGTATCCATCTGATCAATGTATCCATCTGATCAATGTATCCATCTGATCAATATATCCATCTGATCAATATATCCATCTGATCAATATATCCATCTGATCAATATATCCATCTGATCAATATATCCATCTGCAATATTTTATATGAAGGGTAGCAACCATCCTCCAGGATAGCAGTGGTGAAAAAAGTACTACATTCTCATACTGGAGTAAAAGTAAAGATACTTTAAAAGAAAATGACTCAAGTAAAAGTGAAAGTCACCCACTAAAATTCTACTTGAGTAAAAGTCTAAAAGTATTTTTAAATATACTTAAGTATCAAAAGTAAAAGTACCAATAATGCAAAATTCCTTATATAAATTCCTTATATAAATTCCTTATATAAATTCCTTATATACAGCCAGGGTCACACGCCAACACTCAGACATAATTTAAAAACAAAGCATTTGTGTTTAGTGAGTCCTCCAGATCAGAGGCAGTAGGGACGACCAGGGATGTTCTCTGTTTAGTGAGTCCTCCAGATCAGAGGCAGTAGGGAGGACCAGGGATGTTCTCTGTTTAGTGAGTCCTCCAGATCAGAGGCAGTAGGGAGGACCAGGGATGTTCTCTGTTTAGTGAGTCCACCAGAACAGAAGCAGTAGGGATGACCAGGGATGTTCTCTGTTTAGTGAGTCCATCAGATCAGAGGCAGTAGTGATGACCAGGGATGTTCTCTGTTTAGTGAGTCCTCCAGATCAGAGGCAGTAGGGATGGACCAGGGATGTTCTCTGTTTAGTGAGTCCTCCAGATCAGAGGCAGTAGAGATGACCAGGGATGTTCTCTGTTTAGTGAGTCCACCAGATCAGAGGCAGTAGGGACGACCAGGGATGTTCTCTGTTTAGTGAGTCCTCCAGATCAGATGCAGTAGGGATGACCAGGGATGTTCTCTGTTTAGTGAGTCCTCCAGATCAGAGGCAGTAGGGACGACCAGGGATGTTCTCTGTTTAGTGAATCCTCCAGATCAGAGGCAGTAGGGATGACCAGGGATGTTCTCTGTTCAGTGAGTCCACCAGATCAGAGTATGTATGCAGTATGGATGACCAGGGATGTTCTCTTCATAAGTGTGCGAATTGGACCATTTTCCTGTCCTGTTAAGCATTTAAAATGTACGAAGTACTTTTGGGTGTCAGGGAAAATATATGGAGTAAAAAGTACATCATTTTCTTTAGGAATGTAGTGAAGTAAAAGTAAAAGTTGTTAAAAATATAAATGATAAAGTACCCCAATAAACAACTGAAGTAGTACTTCAAAGTATTTTTTTACTTAAGTACTTTGCACCACTGCAGGAGAGCTACTGGGTGTGCAGGCTTTTGTTCAAGCCCTGCTCTAACCACATTGTAGCCTAAACATCAGTTGCTCAACAGGACCTTGATAAGCAGACTTGGGTGTTTCAGGGATGGATCAAAAGTCAAGCCTGAACACCCAGAAGCTCTCCAGATGGAGGGTTGACCACGTGTTGACAACATGCGACTAAGAGTGCAGGTCTACTTTGTGGAGGTTAAGTGCCTTGATCAATGGCACAACGGCCTACAGGGGATCAGACACCGTGTCAAACACCGTGACATCAGCTCAGGGATTCGATACAGCAACCTTTTGGTTACTAACACAATGCTCTAACCACTGGGCTAGTTGCTAAGGGCTTGTAAGTAAGCATTTCACGGTAAGGTCTACCTACACCTGTTGTATTCAGCATTTCACTGTAAGGTCTACCTACACCTGTTGTATTCAGCATTTCACTGTAAGGTCTACTACACCTGTTGTATTCAGCATTTCACTGTGAGGTCTACTACACCTGTTGTATTCAACATTTCACTGTAAGGTCTACTACACCTGTTGTATTCAGCATTTCACTGTGAGGTCTACTACACCTGTTGTATTCAGCATTTCACTGTAAGGTCTACTACACCTGTTGTATTCATCATTTCACTGTGAGGTCTACCTACACCTGTTGTATTCAGCATTTCACTGTAAGGTCTACTACACCTGTTGTATTCATCATTTCACTGTAAGGTCTACCTACACCTGTTGTATTCAGCATTTCACTGTAAGGTCTACTACACCTGTTGTATTCATCATTTCACTGTAAGGTCTACCTACACCTGTTGTATTCAGCATTTCACTGTAAGGTCTACTACACCTGTTGTATTCAGCATTTCACTGTGAGGTCTACCTACACCTGTTGTATTCAGCATTTCACTGTAAGGTCTACTACACCTGTTGTATTCAGCATTTCACTGTGAGGTCTACTACACCTCTTGTATTCAGCATTTCACTGTAAGGTCTACTACACCTGTTGTATTCAACATTTCACTGTAAGGTCTACTACACCTGTTGTATTCAGCATTTCACTGTAAGGTCTACCTACACCTGTTGTATTCAGCATTTCACTGTAAGGTCTACCTACACCTGTTGTATTCAGCATTTCACGGTAAGGTCTACCTACACCTGTTGTATTCAGCATTTCACTGTAAGGTCTACTACACCTGTTGTATTCAACATTTCACTGTAAGGTCTACTACACCTGTTGTATTCAGCATTTCACTGTAAGGTCTACTACACCTGTTGTATTCAACATTTCACTGTAAGGTCTACTACACCTGTTGTATTCAGCATTTCACTGTAAGGTCTACTACACCTGTTGTATTCAGCATTTCACTGTAAGGTCTACTACACCTGTTGTATTCAGCATTTCACTGTAAGGTCTACTACACCTGTTGTATTCAACATTTCACTGTAAGGTCTACTACACCTGTTGTATTCAGCATTTCACTGTAAGGTCTGTTGTATTCAGCATTTCACTGTAAGGTCTACTACACCTGTTGTATTCAGCATTTCACTGTAAGGACTACCTACACCTGTTGTATTCAGCATTTCACTGTAAAGTCTACTACACCTGTTGTATTCAGCATTTCACTGTAAGGTCTACCTACACCTGTTGTATTCAGCATTTCACTGTAAGGTCTACCTACACCTGTTGTATTCAGCATTTCACTGTGAGGTCTACTACACCTGTTGTATTCAGCATTTCACTGTAAGGTCTACTACACCTGTTGTATTCAGCATTTCACTGTGAGGTCTACCTACACCTGTTGTATTCAGCATTTCACTGTAAGGTCTACTACACCTGTTGTATTCAGCATTTCACTGTAAGGTCTACTACACCTGTTGTATTCAGCATTTCACTGTGAGGTCTACCTACACCTGTTGTATTCAGCATTTCACTGTAAGGTCTACTACACCTGTTGTATTCAGCATTTCACTGTAAGGTCTACCTACACCTGTTGTATTCAGCATTTCACTGTAAGGTCTACCTACACCTGTTGTATTCAGCATTTCACTGTAAGGTCTACCTACACCTGTTGTATTCAGCATTTCACTGTAAGGACTACCTACACCTGTTGTATTCAGTATTTCACTGTAAGGTCTACTACACCTGTTGTATTCAGCATTTCACTGTAAGGTCTACTACACCTGTTGTATTAAGCATTTCACTGTGAGGTCTACTACACCTGTTGTATTCAGCATTTCACTGTAAGGTCTACTACACCTGTTGTATTCATCATTTCACTGTGAGGTCTACCTACACCTGTTGTATTCAGCATTTCACTGTAAGGTCTACTACACCTGTTGTATTCATCATTTCACTGTAAGGTCTACCTACACCTGTTGTATTCAGCATTTCACTGTAAGGTCTACTACACCTGTTGTATTCATCATTTCACTGTAAGGTCTACCTACACCTGTTGTATTCAGCATTTCACTGTAAGGTCTACTACACCTGTTGTATTCAGCATTTCACTGTGAGGTCTACTACACCTGTTGTATTCAGCATTTCACTGTAAGGTCTACTACACCTGTTGTATTCATCATTTCACTGTGAGGTCTACCTACACCTGTTGTATTCAGCATTTCACTGTAAGGTCTACTACACCTGTTGTATTCATCATTTCACTGTAAGGTCTACCTACACCTGTTGTATTCAGCATTTCACTGTAAGGTCTACTACACCTGTTGTATTCATCATTTCACTGTAAGGTCTACCTACACCTGTTGTATTCAGCATTTCACTGTAAGGTCTACTACAACTGTTGTATTCAGCATTTCACTGTAAGGTCTACTACACCTGTTGTATTCAGCACTTCACTGTAAGGTCTGTTGTATTCAGCATTTCACTGTAAGGTCTACTACACCTGTTGTATTCAGCATTTCACTGTAAGGACTACCTACACCTGTTGTATTCAGCATTTCACTGTAAAGTCTACTACACCTGTTGTATTCAGCATTTCACTGTAAGGTCTACCTACACCTGTTGTATTCAGCATTTCACTGTAAGGTCTACCTACACCTGTTGTATTCAGCATTTCACTGTGAGGTCTACTACACCTGTTGTATTCAGCATTTCACTGTAAGGTCTACTACACCTGTTGTATTCAGCATTTCACTGTGAGGTCTACCTACACCTGTTGTATTCAGCATTTCACTGTAAGGTCTACTACACCTGTTGTATTCAGCATTTCACTGTAAGGTCTACTACACCTGTTGTATTCAGCATTTCACTGTGAGGTCTACCTACACCTGTTGTATTCAGCATTTCACTGTAAGGTCTACTACACCTGTTGTATTCAGCATTTCACTGTAAGGTCTACCTACACCTGTTGTATTCAGCATTTCACTGTAAGGTCTACCTACACCTGTTGTATTCAGCATTTCACTGTAAGGTCTACCTACACCTGTTGTATTCAGCATTTCACTGTAAGGACTACCTACACCTGTTGTATTCAGTATTTCACTGTAAGGTCTACTACACCTGTTGTATTCAGCATTTCACTGTAAGGTCTACTACACCTGTTGTATTCAGCATTTCACTGTAAGGTCTACCTACACCTGTTGTATTCAACATTTCACTGTAAGGTCTACTACACCTGTTGTATTCAGCATTTCACTGTAAGGTCTACCTACACCTGTTGTATTCAGCATTTCACTGTAAGGTCTACTACACCTGTTGTATTCAGCATTTCACTGTCAGGTCTACTACACCTGTTGTATTCAGCATTTCACTGTAAGGTCTACTACACATGTTGTATTCAGCATTTCACTGTAAGGTCTACTACACCTGTTGTATTCAGCATTTCACTGTCAGGTCTACTACACCTGTTGTATTCAGCATTTCACTGTAAGGTCTACTACACCTGTTGTATTCAGCATTTCACGGTAAGGTCTACTACACCTGTTGTATTCAGCATTTCACTGTAAGGACTACCTACACCTGTTGTATTCAGCATTTCACTGTAAAGTCTACTACACCTGTTGTATTCAGCATTTCACTGTAAGGTCTACCTACACCTGTTGTATTCAGCATTTCACTGTAAGGTCTACCTACACCTGTTGTATTCAGCATTTCACTGTGAGGTCTACTACACCTGTTGTATTCAGCATTTCACTGTAAGGTCTACTACACCTGTTGTATTCAGCATTTCACTGTGAGGTCTACCTACACCTGTTGTATTCAGCATTTCACTGTAAGGTCTACTACACCTGTTGTATTCAGCATTTCACTGTAAGGTCTACTACACCTGTTGTATTCAGCATTTCACTGTGAGGTCTACCTACACCTGTTGTATTCAGCATTTCACTGTAAGGTCTACTACACCTGTTGTATTCAGCATTTCACTGTAAGGTCTACCTACACCTGTTGTATTCAGCATTTCACTGTAAGGTCTACCTACACCTGTTGTATTCAGCATTTCACTGTAAGGTCTACCTACACCTGTTGTATTCAGCATTTCACTGTAAGGACTACCTACACCTGTTGTATTCAGTATTTCACTGTAAGGTCTACTACACCTGTTGTATTCAGCATTTCACTGTAAGGTCTACTACACCTGTTGTATTCAGCATTTCACTGTAAGGTCTACCTACACCTGTTGTATTCAACATTTCACTGTAAGGTCTACTACACCTGTTGTATTCAGCATTTCACTGTAAGGTCTACCTACACCTGTTGTATTCAGCATTTCACTGTAAGGTCTACTACACCTGTTGTATTCAGCATTTCACTGTCAGGTCTACTACACCTGTTGTATTCAGCATTTCACTGTAAGGTCTACTACACATGTTGTATTCAGCATTTCACTGTAAGGTCTACTACACCTGTTGTATTCAGCATTTCACTGTCAGGTCTACTACACCTGTTGTATTCAGCATTTCACTGTAAGGTCTACTACACCTGTTGTATTCAGCATTTCACGGTAAGGTCTACTACACCTGTTGTATTCAGCATTTCACTGTAAGGTCTACTACACCTGTTGTATTCAGCATTTCACTGTAAGGTCTACTACACCTGTTGTATTCAGCATTTCACTGTAAGGTCTACTACACCTGTTATATTCAGCATTTCACGGTAAGGTCTACTACACCTGTTGTATTCAGCATTTCACTGTAAGGTCTACTACACCTGTTGTATTCAGCATTTCACTGTAAGGTCTACTACACCTGTTGTATTCAGCATTTCACTGTAAGGTCTACTACACCTGTTGTATTCAGCATTTCACTGTAAGGTCTACTACACCTGTTGTATTCAACATTTCACTGTAAGGTCTACTACACCTGTTGTATTCAGCATTTCACTGTAAGGTCTACTACACCTGTTGTATTCAACATTTCACTGTAAGGTCTACTACACCTGTTGTATTCAGCATTTCACTGTGAGGTCTACTACACCTGTTGTATTCAACATTTCACTGTAAGGTCTACTACACCTGTTGTATTCAACATTTCACTGTAAGGTCTACTACACCTGTTGTATTCAGCATTTCACTGTAAGGTCTACCTACACCTGTTGTATTCGGCGTAAATACATTTTTATTTGATTTACTTAACAGATCCATGGCTAGATAGATAGAACATCTTTGTCTTTGAGGCCAAAGCTCTCAGTAAATTGCAAGTCGAGGGTTCCCCTAAAATTCAAAGCTGGCTAGAGCTCCAGGAATCATGTCTGGGTAGGACTATGAATGTAGATATTATCTGCTCCCCAAATGGCACCCTATTGCCAATATAGTGCTTAACTTGACCAGGGCCCTCTTTTCAAAAGTAGTGCACTATATAGGGAATATGGAGCCATTTGGGATATATCCCATATGACTCTGACACACCCCGCCAACACAATAAGACTGTGTTCATTTCCCATTGGTGAATGTAGGATAATTACATATGCATTGTGTTTGATGGAGGTTATGGTTACATCACCTTGTCAAGAAGAGGTTACTTTAGGTCATAATGGCACTAGGGCGGTTCACCTGGTAAAATCACCCGCACAACAGCTTACGTCGTCTGATTCAACACAACCAATCAGCAGCAGTTCTTCAACATGTGTTCCCCTCTGACCAATCCTACGACATGCCTGCAAAGTGAGTGAAAACCTTAGCAAGACATCACGTCTGAAGTAAATGAAAAAAAAGAATCCAACCTATAAATTACAGTCATTCCTATATGAGCTCATTGGGACGTCCCTACCCTAAACCCGAACCTTACCTATAATTTACATTCCCCTTAGATGATAGTGGCACAGATGGAACAATGAGCCAGATCTTTCACTGGCTGTATAAATGTGAAGAAACCGGTTGGCGTTTCCACTCACTACCTAATATGGTGATAAGAGGAACCCCAATAGCCGGCTGTGGGAGAAGATGGAGCCAGATGGATTTTGGCCTACAATCTGCAAAATTTTCTCATCGATGAAACATTTGATCTCCATACGGGTTTCTGTTTCCAAAACTAGAGTCTGTAACAAACATAGTAGATGTTTTGTAGATTTTACGCTTTGCCAAATGTTTAAAAAAAATGCGTTGTTTAGGAGTGCAAGAGCGAATTTGGTTATTGTACACGTACTCTTCAGAGTAGGCGTTCCCTTAACAGAAATATGCAAATAAACTCTAGAACACGCCAATAGGATCTCACTAGCTCGTGCTTGGCTCTGCCCACCTCCTTCCTTGTTCTGCCCACTATGATTCATTTGCTCTCATTGGAAAGGACAGGCTCTGGTATATCTTGGGTTAGTTATAGAAATCTTTGATAGTGGGGTGACGTGTTCCCACCTTAAAACCTCCAGCTTTGTTGTATGGCTATAGCTGAGTTTTGGCGCCACCTACCTGTCAAGACATAACATGACAAGGCAGAACATTCGTAGTATCACGGTCTCGTAATTGGGTGATTCTGCAACTACGGGCATTTCCATGTCAGGTCAATTTTGGGGATTTTATATATATAAAAAAAGAAGAAGAATATATATATTATATTTTAAGTTGACACTACAAGCGGTTCCATACTAGTTGGTTCCATGCTGTTGGTCCGCTCCATACTCACCACTCAGTTCAGCCTGACCTGCTGTTATTAAGTCTCTCGTGCCATTCATTCATTCATTCATTCGCCTTCTCTCCTGTAGACCCACATGTACATCAGCCTACTCTGCTGAGGAATCAACCTTACACAATCATAAATCCCTTTATACACTTTCTGCATTAAACATTGACACTTCCTTATTTATACAAGTCTGAATTATTTATTTTATTTCAAAACAAAAATATATACAGCAAAGGATGGCAATGTAAGCATCAATGGATTGGATAAATATTTATGTGCATCAAATAATGAGCACTGGGTGAGGTGCTTCAATGCCTTCTGTTGCCACATGATGTTCTCTGTTTGCTCTCTCTGGCCAACCTGTTTAACTGACTGACATCTCTTCAACCAACCTATAGTACAGAACTAAAGTAATACACAACAGGGTGTAACATAGCACATCAGATAGTCAATTACATGACCAAAAGTATGTGGACACCCGCTTGTTGAACATCTCATTCCAAAATAATGGGCATTAATATGGAGTTGGTCCCTCCTTTGCTGCTATAACAGCCTCCACTCTTCTGGGAAGGCTTATCCACTAGATGTTGGAATATCAATACGGGGACATGCTTCCATTCAGCCACAAAAGCATTAGTGAGGTCGGGTACTGATGTTGGGCGATTAGGCCTGGCTCCCAGTCGGCGTTCCAATTTTTCTCAAAGGTGTTTGATGGAGTTGAGGTCAGGGCTCTGTGCAGGCCAGTGAAGTTCTTCCACACCGATCTCGACAAACCATTTCTGTATGGACCTCGCTTTGTGCACAGGGGCATTGTTATCATGCTGAAACAGGAAAGGGCCTTCCCCAAACTGCTGCCACAAAGTTGGAAGCACAGAATTGTCTAGAATGTATGCTGTAGCATTAAGATTTCCCTTCACTGGAACTAAGGGGCCTAGCCCGAACCATGAAAAACAGCCCTCCTCCACCAAACTTTACAGTTGGCACTATGCAGTAGGACAGGTAGCGTTCTCCTGGCATCCGCCAAACTCAAGATGCGTTCGTCGGACTGCCAGATGGTGAAGCATGATTCATCACTCTAGAGAACGCATTTCCACTGCTCCAGCTCTCAACCATTTGATTTAGCACATTAGATCTCGACTAATATTAAGTACATACGTAATCATAGGCCACTCCCAATGAGAACAAAACACTAGAATGGATTAGCTTTGGTGTGATCATTTTTTGTGCACAAACCCCCTCCTGAAAAAGAACAAGGTGGCTCTGGGAAGGTCGTTTCTATGGCTACGCACAATTAGAAACTAAATATAGGACGCAACAGGTCACATAAGAAATGTCTAATTCCTTATTAAAACAGGGGTAATTGCTAATTCCTTATTAAACACAGGGAATTACTAATTCATGATTAAAAATGGGGAAATACTAATTAATTATTAAAAACAGGGAAATAGTCAACAACCACCCCCCCAAAAAATAGGGGGAGTGTAGCTTACGCACCACTTACAATTCACAAAAATATTTCAAGAGATTTATTCATGGGTTTCTTTGCCATAATTCATATTTGTCGATAACTGCCACGTTCTTCAATCAGCATGAAATGTCGAGTGTAACCACGCCAAAGCTGTTTACACTGGTGTGCTCATTACAGTTTATACACAACAGAAGCCAGCACACTATAAACAGGGGGCAAAGCCAACAACCAGGACACACACAGTTCTCATACAGTATCTCAATCACACAAGCTAGCTGACAGCAGTGGGCCGCTCTATAGTGACTAACGCGGACTGACTATAAAACACATCCAGCAACTCCACAAGAATCATTCAATTACATTCTGTTGTTGCATAGCTCTGGACCAGGGCGTAATGTGCAGGCTCTGACACAGCTCTGAGTCAACAAGCTGCACGTAACACCCTGGATCAGAGCTAGTCGTTGCAGTGCTTTGGCCTGAAAAACGGAACAAAGTAAGAGATGGCACACTGGTCTGTAGAGCACACTGGTCTGTAGAGCACACTGGTCTGTAGAGCACACTGGTCTGTAGAGCACACTGGTCTGTCAGTGAAAAGTAAAAATGTCAGCGCTGTGGTACAGTATGCATTACAAAAGTGTATATAACTCATTCACTCTTCCTAACTATTGTAAAAATCAGCTGGACGTTGTGTGGTTTGTTAAGGAAAGATGAGGTAGCAAGGTGGACGAAAACAACCTCGCTCTCCAAAGTATTCCCTTAGTTGGATGTGTTACCATGTTTAGAACTACTGACCGCCAGAGAATCCAATCCCACATTGTTCAGAGACATTTGCGTATCTTTCTCCATTCTCAAACATATGACATTAAAATCCTCAGCGATCTACAATCCTCCCACATCAGTAAACCCCCCACCTCTTTAATATTTAACATCAGGTATCTTCCCATCGAAAAGCTAAAAGGACTCAACTTCTTTAGTACTATTGGGTGTTTTGCTGTTGATAACCACCCCAGTGACTCGTCTTCTCAGGAGAGAAGAACACCTCCCGTCATCAGCCAAGTCTGAAACCTTTTCAATGAGTCGGCTTTAGTCAAGCGAAAACCACACATCTGCAATCATGTTCTTTATCAAAGCACATTTCAACAGCTGAAAAATAAATACATATCTAATCTATAACATTGTGATCCATCCATATGATAACACTGAAGGCTGTTTTTATCTTGGTGTGTTTTGAGTGTTCCAAATGGCACTCTACTCCCTATTTAGGGCACTACTTTTGACAAAAACCCTCGGGGGCCCTCATAGACCCCTCGGGGCCCTCATAAATCATAGGGCCCACGGGGCCTGTAAAGAGCCCATAGGGTCTGGTCAAAAGTAGAGCATTATAGGAATTAAGGTTTATTCTAGAAGCCTGCCTTGGTGTGGGATCAGTGGTCAGACGCCCAGCTTGTTGGCGATGGTCATGACCACTTTGAGGATGGGCATGAAGGCTTGGATCTCGCTGAAGTTGCTGCTGGTGACCACAGCAGTGTGGACCTCCAGGCCACGCTGGTAGTTCTGGCCCGCCACACAGCGGCTGATCTCATGTAAACCCCCCAGGATGTTGTTAGACAGCTACAGGATGAGGGGAGAATTTAAAGTTACTATAGGCATGTACAGATTTCCTTTGGGTCTGTTATGTAGTGGACTAACTTGACTGGGTCTGTTATGGAGTGGAGCACCATGACTGGGTCTGTTATGGAGTGGACTAACATGACTGGGTCTGTAATGTAGTGGAGCACCATGACTGGGTCTGTAATGTAGTGGACTAACTTGACTGGGTCTGTTATGGAGTGGAGCACCATGACTGGGTCTGTTATGGAGTGGAGCACCATGACTGGGTCTGTTATGGAGTGGAGCACCATGACTGGGTCTGTTATGGAGTGGAGCACCATGACTGGGTCTGTTATGGAGTGGAGCACCATGACTGGGTCTGTTATGGAGTGGACTAACTTGACTGGGTCTGTTATGTAGTGGACTAACTTGACTGGGCCTGTTATGTAGTGGAGCACCATGACTGGTTCTGTTATGGAGTGGACTAACATGACTGGGTCTGTTATGTAGTGGAGCACCATGACTGGGTCTGTTATGGAGTGGAGCACCATGACTGGGTCTGTTATGTAGTGGACTAACTTGACTGGGTCTGTTATGTAGTGGACTAACTTGACTGGGCCTGTTATGTAGTGGAGCACCATGACTGGGTCTGTTATGGAGTGGAGCACCATGACTGGGTCTGTTATGGAGTGGAGCACCATGACTGGGCCTGTTATGGAGTGGAGCACCATGACTGGGCCTGTTATGGAGTGGAGCACCATGACTGGGTCTGTTATGTAGTGGAGCACCATGACTGGGTCTGTTATGTAGTGGAGCACCATGACTGGGTCTGTTATGTAGTGGAGCACCATGACTGGGTCTGTTATGGAGTGGACTAACATGACTGGGTCTGTTATGGAGTGGACTAACATGACTGGGTCTGTTATGGAGTGGAGCACCATGACTGGGTCTGTTATGGAGTGGAGCACCATGACTGGGTCTGTTATGTAGTGGAGCACCATGACTGGGTCTGTTATGGAGTGGACTAACATGACTGGGTCTGTTATGGAGTGGACTAACATGACTGGGTCTGTTATGGAGTGGACTACCATGACTGGGTCTGTTATGGAGTGGAGCACCATGACTGGGTCTGTTATGGAGTGGAGCACCATGACTGGGTCTGTTATGGAGTGGAGCACCATGACTGGGTCTGTTATGGAGTGGAGCACCATGACTGGGTCTGTTATGGAGTGGAGCACCATGACTGGGTCTGTTATGGAGTGGAGCACCATGACTGGGTCTGTTATGGAGTGGAGCACCATGACTGGGTCTGTTATGGAGTGGAGCACCATGACTGGGTCTGTTATGGAGTGGAGCACCATGACTGGGTCTGTTATGGAGTGGACTAACATGACTGGGTCTGTTATGGAGTGGAGCACCATGACTGGGTCTGTTATGGAGTGGAGCACCATGACTGGGTCTGTTATGGAGTGGAGCACCATGACTGGGTCTGTTATGGAGTGGAGCACCATGACTGGGTCTGTTATGGAGTGGACTAACATGACTGGGTCTGTTATGGAGTGGAGCACCATGACTGGATCTGATATGGAGTGGAGCACCACGACTGGGTCTGTTATGGAGTGGACTAACATGACTGGGTCTGTTATGGAGTGGAGCAACATGACTGGGTCTGTTATGGAGTGGAGCACCATGACTGGGTCTGTTATGGAGTGGAGCACCATGACTGGGTCTGTTATGGAGTGGAGCACCATGACTGGGTCTGTTATGGAGTGGAGCACCATGACTGGGTCTGTTATGGAGTGGAGCACCATGACTGGGTCTGTTATGGAGTGGAGCACCATGACTGGGTCTGATATGGAGTGGAGCACCATGACTGGGTCTGATATGGAGTGGAGCACCATGACTGGGTCTGTTATGGAGTGGACTAACTTGACTGGGTCTGTTATGTAGTGGACTAACTTGACTGGGTCTGTTATGGAGTGGAGCACCATGACTGGGTCTGTTATGGAGTGGAGCACCATGACTGGGTCTGTTATGGAGTGGAGCACCATGACTGGGTCTGTTATGGAGTGGACTAACTTGACTGGATTAAAATGAGAACTAACTGACATCATGGTACAGGAGTTGCGTTAATAGAGAATTGTGTGATTTTCACGCAGAAAAGAAAGAAGATAAAACGAATAAGAAATATCTTGCTGTGTTTTGTACAGCAAAACTAAAATGCTTCTTATTGTAATTTCTGCTCTGCATCAGACTAATTTTGTGCTTCAGTTGCACTTCTCCACTCGGATGAGACTTCAGGAACGGCATTCTATCAGCAGATAGCGCTCTGACTGATGTGTAACTACTTTTCCGTGTAGCCAACTTTTCTCTGGTAAAATACAAGATTAACTTCAAGCAAAACATTGGGAAATGTAGCTGGCTACATTGTCTCTATGCTAAACAGAAATATGATGGCCATGCATCGTTTTTGCAACAAAAAAAAAGACAGTGCTTTTTAATTGTAAACTCATTTACTTGTGTGGCTGCCAGCCAAATGGCGTTCCACTTCTGTTGTCATCTGATGAAAACGAAGCTATTTTCTGCCAGAATGTGTTGCACTAATGTATTTTCTGTGAAGGAAAACTATAGCTACATGTCCCTGATCACTCTATTGAAGCAAAAAATCTAAAAACAGCCGACTTTCAATATAAAAACACAGGTTTTAAAAAACACAGATAATTTTTTTTGAAGGTGTGTGTGTTTTTAAACAGCAGATTTGTGAACTCTAAGGCTGGGGCCCTGTGGTAGAGTATCTGCTCTGTGTTCTCACCGAATGCTCTCTCAGCTTGTCATACAGGTACCCAAGGCGTTTCGATGCATCGTCAAGTTTCCTCTTTGTTTGCTGAGGAAAATAAATAAATATATTGAATATTAGGACGTCAGACTCGAACAGCAGCACCTTCAGAATGGCTCTGTGTGTCTTATGCAGATAGACGGGTAGAAATTCTGTCTTTTGAATCACAAGAGCCGATACTACCGCCTTGTGTAAAGACTTACTGGGTCTTGTGCGGCTAGCTGGCAGCGTTGAACCAGGCTGTCGAAGGTCTGCTTGAGGACCATGTGCTCTGCAGGGATCTCTCTCTGCTCCACCCTCTCAGCCGGCAGCGCCTGGAGGAGCTGAAGGGACACACAGGGGTTAGAGATCTGTCTACCTATAAGTAACTGGTAGCCTGACTTTAGGGGTTAGAGGTCAGGCTGCCAGGCCTTTAATAAGAAAGTAAATAGTAGCCTGACTTTAGGGGTTAGAGGTCGGCCTGGCAGGCCTTTAATTCGAAAGTAAATGGTACTGGGTTAGGTTGGCACTAGTCTCATGCTACCAGAAATCCCACTGTATTCTGGCTCCAGAACTGGAGAAACACAGAAGAGACGAGGTTGTCACTGACCTGTACGCTGGGCTCCTGAGGGGCCCCTGGGGGGAACTGCTGCGTGCGGCTGGGGTCGTGGCCCTGCTGTCCTTGGGGCTGATGATGATGGCCCTCCATGGGGAAACCCCCCATAACAGGGGCGGTGATGGGAGCCGGAGGGGTGTAGTTGTCTGGGACAACCTGAGACGCGGACAGAACACAGATTCACACACTGGCAGGTTTATTATTACAGACATAAAAGCTTCACCTTATACTGGTTAACATACAGCTAAGATCTTACTGCATGTTTAAACACGTGAAAGTACTGAAATAGCAAAGACCCGTCTACAACATCTGGAGAACATGGATTCACTGAATACTGGTTTACATACAACTAAGATTGTAGCTATTAACATTTCCAAGATGGTCTACTGGTCCACATTTCTCCAGTCTGAGCTAGTCCATGTTATCAGAGAGGATGGGGAATCCGGTATGAAGGTCATTTATCCAGAGGAGATACCTTTTTCTTCCTAGAACCCCCTCGTACTGCTGGTGGGTCGTTCCAGCCATCTTGTCCTATAGATAGTGAAAGATGAATAGTCAGCCACAAGACACCTGACGCTTTTTAAGAATCCAGACAGCAGCCAAAGCCAAGAGCCTAGAGACCTGGAGATCCATGGAAAGTTCTGGGACATTAAGTTGAGCACGGTTATTTCTCAATCTCTTAGGAGGATAAATTAGTCTTAAAAATCACTTTCAACTCTGAAAAACAAAAAAAGCAATTTCCACTTGAGTAGCAACAAACAGGTAACTTCAACAGACAGCAGGCCACGGCCAGGCAGCAGGTCACTTCAGACAGCAGGCCAGGCAGCAGGTCACTTCAGACAGCAGGCCACGGCCAGGCAGCATCACAGTGCAGTTAGATTGAACACACTGACTGACAATAATAACACATTGTTGTTGCATTATCTTCACTACTTGGCATAGCCTAATACTGTGGTAAATTTACATTTTTTTGTACTCAAATATCATAAACTTAAAACAGATATTTCGGTATTAAATTAGTAAAATGTAAATCACCAACAACAGTGATTTAGCATGGATTATTTCACTACATCGTTACATTGTTTGTTATAAATCAAAGACCGGCTCAACGCGTTCCTGTAAAATCATGTGACGGCACAAGCAAACACCTTTCTACATGTCTGCATTAACACAGTCTTATCCCACCATATCTAAACCTAGCCCTGTCTGCATTAACACAGTCTTATCCCTCCATATCTAAACCTAGCCCTGTCTGCATTAACAGTCTTATCCCTCCATATCTAAACCTAGCCCTGTCTGCATTAACAGTCTTATCCCACCATATCTAAACCTAGCCCTGTCTGCATTAACACAGTCTTATCCCACCATATCTAAACCTAGCCCTGTCTGCATTAACAGTCTTATCCCACCATATCTAATCCTATCCCAGTCTGCATTAACACAGTCTTATCCCACCATATCTAAACCTAACACAGTCTTATCCCACCATATCTAAACCTAACACAGTCTTATCCCACCATATCTAAACCTAGCTCTGTCTGCATTAACACAGTCTTATCCCACCATATCTAAACCTAGCCCTGTCTGCATTAACACAGTCTTATCCCACCATATCTAAACCTAGCCCTGTCTTATTCCACCATATCTAAACCTATCCCTGTCTGCATTAACAGTCTTATCCCACCATATCTAAACCTAGCCCTGTCTTATCCCACCATATCTAAACCTAGCCCTGTCTTATCCCACCATATCTCTGTCTGCATTAACAGTCTTATCCCACCATATCCAAACCTATCCCTGTCTGCATTAACAGTCTTATCCCACCATATCCAAACCTATTCCTGTCTGCATTAACAGTCTTATCCCACCATATCCAAACCTATCCCTGTCTGCATTAACAGTCTTATCCCACCATATCTCTGTCTGCATTAACAGTCTTATCCCACCATATCCAAACCTATTCCTGTCTGCATTAACAGTCTTATCCCACCATATCTAAACCTAGCCCTGTCTTATCCCACCATATCCAAACCTATCCCTGTCTGCATTAACAGTCTTATCCCACCATATATCTGTCTGCATTAACAGTCTTATCCCACCATATCTAAACCTAACCCTGTCTGCATTAACAGTCTTATCCCACCATATCCAAACCTATCCCTGTCTGCATTAACAGTCTTATCCCACCACATCCAAACCTATCCCTGTCTGCATTAACAGTCTTATCCCACCACATCCAAACCTATCCCTGTCTGCATTAACAGTCTTATCCCACCATATCCAAACCTATCCCTGTCTGCATTAACAGTCTTATCCCACCATATCCAAACCTATCCCTGTCTGCATTAACAGTCTTATCCCACCATATCCAAACCTATCCCTGTCTGCATTAACAGTCTTATCCCACCATATCTAAACCTAGCCCTGTCTTATCCCACCATATCTAAACCTAGCCCTGTCTTATCCCACCATATCTCTGTCTGCATTAACAGTCTTATCCCACCACATCCAAACCTATCCCTGTCTGCATTAACAGTCTTATCCCACCATATCTAAACCTATCCCTGTCTGCATTAACAGTCTTATCCCACCATATCCAAACCTATCCCTGTCTGCATTAACAGTCTTATCCCACCATATCCAAACCTACCCCTGTCTGCATTAACAGTCTTATCCCACCATATCTAAACCTAGCCCCGTCTTATCCCACCATATCCAAACCTATCCCTGTCTGCATTAACAGTCTTATCCCACCACATCCAAACCTATCCCTGTCTGCATTAACAGTCTTATCCCACCATATCTCTGTCTGCATTAACAGTCTTATCCCACCATATCCAAACCTAGCCCTGTCTTATCCCACCATATCTAAACCTAACCCTGTCTGCATTAACAGTCTTATCCCACCACATCCAAACCTATCCCTGTCTGCATTAACAGTCTTATCCCACCATATCTAAACCTAGCCCTGTCTGCATTAACAGTCTTATCCCACCACATCCAAACCTATCCCTGTCTGTCACTCTCACTGTCACCTTCATCATCGTCAACAAGGGGAGTACTCAGCCAAGGGAAGTACCCTGAAAGTTAAACAAGGGGGACAGCTCAATCAGAAGCATGTATAAATTAACATTACGTTATTCACGTCTCAAATCTCACTACACATGATTTAGTATTTATAAAAGAGACAAGTGTTAAACAAGAATCCACCATTTCTTCTTTAATCATAAATGAATAAAGATATGATTAAAGATGACTATCATAACAGATAAACAGTGGTGTTACAGGCCCGTGTCCCAAATTACACCCCATTCCCTTTATAGTATGAGCCCAGGTCAACAGTAGGATCCTACCGACCGTACGATCCCAGGTCAACAGTAGGGTCCTACCGAGCGTACGATCCCAGGTCAACAGTAGGGTCCTACTGACGGTACGATCCCCGGTCAACAGTAGGGTCCTACTGACGGTACGATCCCCGGTCAACAGTAGGGTCCTACTGACGGTACGATCCCCGGTCAACAGTAGGGTCCTACTGACGGTACGATCCCCGGTCAACAGTAGGGTCCTACCGACCGTACGATCCCAGGTCAACAGTAGGGTCCTACCGACCGTACGATCCCAGGTCAACAGTAGGGTCCTACCGACCGTACGATCCCAGGTCAACAGTAGGGTCCTACCGACCGTACGATCCCAGGTCAACAGTAGGGTCCTACCGACCGTACGATCCCAGGTCAACAGTAGGGTCCTACCGACCGTACGATCCCAGGTCAACAGTAGGGTCCTACCGACCGTACGATCCCAGGTCAACAGTAGGGTCCTACCGACCGTACGATCCCAGGTCAACAGTAGGGTCCTACCGACCGTACGATCCCAGGTCAACAGTAGGGTCCTACCAAACGTACGATCCCAGGTCAACAGTAGGGTCCTACTGACCGTTACGATCCCCGGTCAACCGCTAGGGTCCTACCGACCGTACGATCCCAGGTCAACAGTAGGGTCCTACCGACCGTACGATCCCAGGTCAACAGTAGGGTCCTACCGACCGTACGATCCCAGGTCAACAGTAGGGTCCTACCGACCGTACGATCCCAGGTCAACAGTAGGGTCCTACCGACCGTACGATCCCAGGTCAACAGTAGGGTCCTACTGGCCGTTACGATCCCAGGTCAACAGTAGGGTCCTACTGACCGTTACGATCCCCGGTCAACCGCTAGGGTCCTACCGACCGTACGATCCCAGGTCAACAGTAGGGTCCTACCGACCGTACGATCCCAGGTCAACAGTAGGGTCCTACCGACCGTACGATCCCAGGTCAACAGTAGGGTCCTACCGACCGTACGATCCCCGGTCAACAGTAGGGTCCTACCGACCGTACGATCCCCGGTCAACAGTAGGGTCCTACCGACCGTACGATCCCCGGTCAACAGTAGGGTCCTACCGACCGTACGATCCCAGGTCAACAGTAGGGTCCTACCAAACGTACGATCCCAGGTCAACAGTAGGGCCCTACCGACGGTATGAGCCCAGGTCAACAGTAGGGTCCTACCGACCGTACGATCCCAGGTCAACAGTAGGGTCCTACCGACCGTACGATCCCAGGTCAACAGTAGGGTCCTACCGACCGTACGATCCCAGGTCAACAGTAGGGTCCTACCGACCGTACGATCCCAGGTCAACAGTAGGGTCCTACCAAACGTACGATCCCAGGTCAACAGTAGGGTCCTACCGACCGTACGATCCCAGGTCAACAGTAGGGTCCTACCGACCGTACGATCCCAGGTCAACAGTAGGGTCCTACCAAACGTACGATCCCAGGTCAACAGTAGGGTCCTACCAAACGTACGATCCCAGGTCAACAGTAGGATCCTACTGACGGTCTGAGCCCAGGTCAACAGTAGTGCACTATACCAGGCATAGGATGGCATTTGGGAAGCAACACATGAATTGCATCATGGTCAGTACCTGTAGGAGGAGGAGCAACCGACGGAGCAGAGAAGGACTTGACGGCCGGGGCTCCAGGACCTCCTTGTGGGTACCCAGGTCCCAGGGGTGGGTACGGACCAGAAGGGGGACCTGCAGGTGGGCCCTGGCTGTGAAGGTGAGACCCCCCTGGTGGGTACATGCCGACGGGGGCCCCAGGCTGCTGGTAGCTGAGTGGCATGGGGCCTGAAGGGAGCGAGGTGGGGGTGAAGCCTGACGGAGGTGGCCCTGGGCTGGGCATGGTGGGGAGGCCGCCAGGGGCAGAGAACGGAGGCAGGGGGTGTCCAGATAGGCTGGAGCCTGGCATAGCAGGTCCTGGAGGAAAGGCAGAGAGGCCGGGGCCACCTAGTCCTGCAGACATGGGCTGCTGTTGTGGCTGGAATGGCTGAAGTGGAGAGAACCCTGAGCAGACAGGAGACAGACATGTTACATCAAGACCAGTCTGGAGTAGTGTCTGGCAGGTGACAGTACCTGGTTCAGCAGGGCACAGCTTGTATATTACGTTCAGATTGAAACATGTTTGTTCTACATTATATATTTCTATGTCACATACACAAGTACAATGAAATGCCTTTCTTACAAGCTTCAAACCCAACAATGCAGCAATCAATATCACATGTAGCACTAAAAATAACAAGGTAGAACAAAAACACAGGATAGAAAAACAACCAGATGAAGTCAGTAAGCATACTACACACACAGGGTCAGTTCCAGACTTAACACCTGCTGAACACGGCCCTGGACGGAGGGCGAGTGCCTACCTGGGGCAGTGGCAGGATGTTGAGGGTAGGCTGGCCGTAGTCCTGTACGTGGCAGCCCACTCGGTGGAGGAGCAGGGGAGGAGGGTGGCAGACCGCCATACGAAGGAGGAGGCGGCCCTCTGGAGAGAGCAGCAGCTTGAGGAGTGAAGACTGTCGTCATAGGAGGCTGGCCACCCACTGACATCACAGGAGGAGGAGGCTGGCCACCCACTGACATCACAGGAAGAGGAGGCTGGTAGGGCCCCTGGAGAGGAACATAATTTACACACAGCCGGCGTCCCAAACGGCACCCTTATTCCCTTTATAGTGAACTACTTCAACAGTAGACTGGAACGCAGCCACAGAAACACACACGAGAGAATAACACTATACCAAGCTGATGTTTTACAACATGAACGCTAGCAACTGCTATGATATCTTCAAGTGGAGATTAGATTCATTGATGTATAAATCAATGGAAATACATCTGTTTACTTTGTGTTTTAGAATCCTCAATCATTTGTGTGTTTATTGTTGCATTCATTCCTAAATACCGGTGTCTGTGTTGGTGGTTGTGCTTGGACGGGGACAGCAGGGGCCTGAGCAGGGGCAGGGTCGCCCCCAGTCACCCTGACTCTGTTGTAAGGGCACGGTGGGGGCTGTTGCCCCCCTGCAGCTCCTCCCTCTCCCTGGGCGTGGAACAGCCGGTCTCTCATCATCATGATGCAAGCCTGCAGGAGGACAAACACCACAACACAGTTATAATAGTACTGGAAATATTTCAAACAGTTTGATGCTTCAGCCTGCAGGAGGACAAACACCACAACACAGTTATAATAGTACTGGAAATATTTCAAACAGTTTGATGCTTCAGCCTGCAGGAGGACAAACACCACAACACAGTTATAATAGTACTGGACATATTTCAAACAGTTTGATGCTTCAGCCTGCAGGAGGACAAACACCACAACACAGTCATAATAGTACTGGACATATTTCAAACAGTTTGATGCTTCAGCCTGCCCGAGGGGGTAAACTATAAACCAGGGAGTTAGCAGGCTAACTTACCCATTTCAAGCTTATCAAAAAATAATAATAATAATAATAATAATAATAATTCATAATATTTAGGCATGGTTTTATTGACTCAACAGCCAAGAGCACATGGATGTTTAGCTTTGTTAATGAACCAGAAACTGTGTAGTAATTTCTGGTTGTTGATCAAAGTAAGCCGGCTAACTCATTGATCCTGCTCTGCAGTACAGCCCTCTGGAGTAACAGATGGTAGGAAAAAAAACCTTTCTGGACGACGACAACAACATTAGTTCTCTTTCACCAGGCAAGATCAACGAAGCACAACTTACATATTAAAATGCAGGTCTGAGAAAACAGTGTCTTTGAAGCATGAGGACACGTTTAAAACACTTCCTGGTTGATAAGGTATCTGAAGAGGAGTGGGAGGTTGTGTTTACCTGGTCTGAGGTGTCTGGCAGGTAGGACAGGGCTGTAGCCAGGCTGCCTTGTGAAGCTAGGAGACCAGCGTAGTGAGTCAGCTTGTCAGCCAGGATAGGACTCTGTACAGCCACCTCGCTGTTCCTCAGACGCTCCACAGACTTACGCAGAACCATCATCTTCTCTACCAAGTCCTGGCGGTCAATCACACAGACGACATAATGTTACCACCTGGTTACTGCCACGTCAATACAGATGGTATCTGTGGCCAGTTATCACATCATCATAACGCTTGGGTTCACTTGGAAAAGTGACTTCCATGGTTAAATGAAGGATAAATATATAGATAGATATATAAAAAAACGATTTCTTACCTCTAAAACCAGGGGAGATGAGCAGTCCCTCTGCAGGGCCCAGCATTCCACTAGTTTCTCAATGTTCCCAGAGCAAATGTAACAGAGACATGCCTGCAGACAGCGTTTCTCTGTCCTCTCCCCCTCCAGACGCGACCCCAGGGTCTCTACAGTACCAGGAGAGGGCGGGAGAGCAAGGAAGAGTGGGAGAGAGAGGAGGAGAGGTTAGATAGAAGATGTAACAGAGATCAGTTATAGTCCAACCAGGAGAAAGGGAAGGAGGGGTTAGATAGGACTATAACTGACCTCTGTTACATCTTCTACCAGGGGAAAGGGAGGGAGGGGTTAGGAACAAGAAGCTGAAGAGACCATCAGGTACAATCAGGTCTCTCTTCTGAAATAGATTTCTAGTGACTTGCAGAAATAAGTGCTGAACTCAAGGTAAAAACAAGCCTGGGTTTACTGATGCCTTTGTTACGATCCTCAACATCTTGTTCTTACCACACAGATGAGCAAACTCTTTGGGGTGAGCGTAGGTTAGGAGTGCAGCGAGAGCCTCCTTCCAGTTATCCAAGGCACAGCTCTGCACGATGTCTCCCCAGTTCTGGGTCACCACGGATGAGATCAGCTGAGGACGGTCGACAGTAAACTTAACCATGTTGTATGTATTCATGTTGACTCAGTAAAATCAGATTATTTTGCCCTGTTGATATAAAATAACTATATTCTGAACTAAACTAACTTTACTAGCTAGTAATCAAGTCATACAAATATGATATAAATCAAATAGCCGCGAGGGTAAGTCCCAAATGTCCCCCGTCTTACCATAGATGCTGTTCCTCTGCTCGTCCAGGTATGTCCCCTGTCTTACCATAGAGATGCTGTTCCTCTGCTCGTCCAGGTATGTCCCCCCCTGTCTTACCATAGAGATGCTGTTCCTCTGCTTCTCCAGGTATGTCCCCTGTCTTACCATAGAGATGCTGTTCCTCTGCTCGTCCAGGTATGTCCCCCCCTGTCTTACCATAGAGATGCTGTTCCTCTGCTCGTCCAGGTATGTCCCCCCCCGTCTTACCATAGAGATGCTGTTCCTCTGCTTCTCCAGGTATGTCTGCTGGGTCTTCTGCAGTAGCTCCTGTCCTCCACTGATCGCCAGCAGGATGGCCTCAGCGTAGCGCCCCTCGTTCAGACACAGGTCCACCGCTCCCTCAAAGTTTCCCACCAGCAGAGCCTGGCTGATCAGACCATCTGCATCTAATACAACAGGAACATAAAGCAACTGAATGAGATACGGGAGAGTTACAGTCATACAAAAGGGCCAGTTACCAGGACAACAGATTCATATTAAGACTTTAAAAAAAAAGTTTTACGTTGAACATTCTATTTGTTATGTGTCCGGGAAACCAGTCCGTACTGTTTAGATTTCACAGGAAGAGAGAGCTGAAGTCACGTCCTACTGCTGGGATACTGAACGGAAGACGAGCAGTACCTGCTGAGACAGGGATCGGGAAGCTGATCTTCTTCTCCTTGTCTTGTGGTTGTGGTGGGATCTGACTGAAAAAGTCAGAGGGCGAGGATGAACCCGGAGTCTTGGTGGAGTCAACCTCATCCCCGGATTCTTCTGACCTCTGGAAACGAAACGAGGACAACGTACTTTTACGGAAGGTTGGCGGTGATAATATAAAAAGGTGACAGGATTCATGTTGTTATGAACAGAGACCACATATCGCTTCTGAGACCCGTCACTGCCCTCTAGTGGACGGTGGAAGAACTGCAGTCTAGACGAGCAGTAGGACTACTATAAAAGAGAAATGAGCTATGAAGAGGTTTGTTCCTGGACTGACCTGAGTAGAGAGAAGCTGTATCTTCTCAGCCAGATCGTTGGCATCCACTCCGTGTCCGTTAGGCTGCAGGTTCTTCCCCAAGCAGGTGGATATCTTCCTCTCTAAATCCTCTTTGCTGAAACCCAAAAGTCTCAGGAATTTGACCCGGGCTTCATCTTCAAAGTTGACCTGCAAACATCAGGAGGTGGACGACATTAGAAACCTACACAACCCTTACAGAACTTGTGTTCATCATATGTCGGTCTTGGCTCCTGAGTGCCTTTCTATCCAAATACATTGTACAGAGAAGCCTACTGTTCATGGAAATGCATCCTCTCCATAGGTGTTCTGTGAGTCCCACTACTGTCCAGTCGGAAGGACAGACAGGGACACAGATAACTGGACTTTTTAAAAACATTTTGGCAATGAAGCAACTTTTCTACTTAACGAGGGTCAGATGAATTCATGGGTACTATTTTAGCATGCGAACAGTTCCAGGAGACTTCCAGTCATTGTGCTAACGCCAGTTAGCAATGGCTACCGAAACTACCTTCAAAACTGCATGCAGAGGCAAAAAAAAATGTATCCATGAGATCATTTGACCCTGGGTGAGGAGAAAAAGGGATTAAATGACAAAAATGTCACACCGTCTCTATAATGTTACATTGTTTGACCCTGGGGTATGTAGAAAAGTTGATTAATTGCCAAAAATCGTCCATTATTCCTTTAATATGAACCTTTCGTGCCACTGTGCAGTGTCATAACACCTACCAGGAGAAACCTCCATATGTCCTGTTCAGAGTCTGTGGGGGCCTTGTGGATCTTGGCCTGGCAGTAGTCTGACAAGGATCCAGATCGCAGAGCAGCCTGCAGCTCTCTGGAACGTTGGAGGAGCTCTGTTTCCGTGGTGACCTGGCTCACAAACACCTGCCTGGGGACAGGGACGGGCTGTGGGCTCTGGACTGGAGCCTTAGGACTCTCAAAGGTGATCAGCTTCCCACCAAACTACAAGGAGAAGAGAATAGGGGGGGTACTATTACTATGATGCAGTTATAATACATTGTAAGACTTGTCATAAGCACGTACTGTCCCTTTAAGATTAGAGCGTGACCAAAGAGTAGCACTTTACGTCATTCCTAAGAATAGACTTTAACCGTGTGTTTCCACCATAATCCACAGGTTGTCATGCCTAGGAATAGACTTTAGCCGTGTGTTTCCACCATAATCCACGGGTTGTCATGCCAAAGAATAGACTTTAACCGTGTGTTTCTACCATAATCCACGGGTTGTCATGCCTAAGAATAGACTTTAACCGTGTGTTTCCACCATAATCCGCGGGTTGTCATGCCTAAGAATAGACTTTAACCGTGTGTCCCCACCATAATCCACGGGTTGTCATGCCTAAGAATAGACTTTAACCGTGTGTCCCCACCATAATCCACGGGTTGTCATGCCTAAGAATAGACTTTAACCGTGTGTCCCCACCATAATCCACGGGTTGTCATGCCTAAGAATAGACTTTAACCGTGTGTTTCCACCATAATCCACGGGTTGTCATGCCTAAGAATAGACTTTAACCGTGTGTTTCCACCATAATCCGCGGGTTGTCATGCCTAAGAATAGACTTTAACCGTGTGTTTCCACCATAATCCACGGGTTGTCATGCCTAAGAATAGACTTTAACCGTGTGTCCCCACCATAATCCACGGGTTGTCATGCCTAAGAATAGACTTTAACCGTGTGTTTCCACCATAATCCACGGGTTGTCATGCCTAAGAATAGACTTTAACCGTGTGTCCCCACCATAATCCACGGGTTGTCATGCCTAAGAATAGACTTTAACCGTGTGTTTCCACCATAATCCGCAGGTTGTCATGCCTAAGAATAGACTTTAACCGTGTGTTTCCACCATAATCCGCAGGTTGTCATGCCTAAGAATAGACTTTAACCGTGTGTTTCCACCATAATCCGCAGGTTGTCATGTCTAAGAATAGACTTTAACCGTGTGTTTCCACCATAATCCGCAGGTTGTCATGCCTAAGAATAGACTTTAACCGTGTGTTTCCACCATAATCCACAGGTTGTCATGCCTAAGAATAGACTTTAACCGTGTGTTTCCACCATAATCCGCAGGTTGTCATGCCTTACTGATTAAACATATTGGGGTTCCTCACAATAGGCATTTACCTTCTGAAATACAAAAAATGTATATATATATATATATATATATATTATTTTTAAAGGTCAAATCCATTGCACTTACAGCGAATGAGGCTCCTACGGGCCTGCGAACCCACTTGGGGGGCTTCTTCAGCGGAGCGACGAGGGTGGTCTGAGGGGTGGGTTGGGGAACTTGCAGAGGGGGCAGCACCTGGCCTGTCCCAAACGGATCCATGGTGTCAAAGGACGAGGAGATCTGTGGGAAAGCACCACACAAAGACTGCATTCCAATCTAAATATTATATAAAGGAAAGATAAATGAGCAGAGGTCTTTAAATTATTATTATATTTGTACCTTTATTTAACTTGGCAAGTCAGTTAAGAACAAATTCTTATTTACAATGACGGCCTAAGAACAGTGGGTTAACTGGTCTAGGAACAGTGGGTTAACTGGTCTAGGAACAGTGGGTTAACTGCCTTGTTCAGGGGCAGAACGACAGATTTGTACCATGTCAGCTCGGGGATTTGAACTTGCAACCTTTCAGTTACTAGTCCAACTCTCTAACCACTAGGCTACGCTTCCGCCCAAATGAGGTCTACAACCATACCAGGCTAGACACCTGACTACGCCAAAATGTTACTACAATCATATCTATTCCATAAATAGTAAACCACTTTTGTCCCCTGGTCAGAAGTAGTGCACTACATAGGAAACAGGGAGCCTTTGACGTTTTAGCATTTAGCAGACATTCTTATCCAGAACGACTCCCAGCGGCAACACTGGATTGTGGGCGGTTTCCTTTAGACAGTAAACAGACATGGGTCACAGATGGAGGCTCTCTACCTGATCAGCCCTGCTCTGCTGCTGGGCCTCCAGGCTTCCTCCCATCACGCTGTAAACACTGATCCAGCCGTCAAACGAGGCGGCCGACAGCAGCGCTGGGTTCCTGGGACACCACTGGATGTCAAAGCACCACTGATTGGTCGTTGGTAACTCATAGATCACCTAGAGAGACGGGAGAGAGAGAGAGATTGGATCACCACGACATTGTAGAAACAGATCACCTAGACAACAGAGGCATCTGAAGAAGCCCTGGGCAGGGAAAGATGGCGAGGGCCTTGTGATGGGAGAGAGAGAGAGAGATTGGATCACCACGACATTGTAGAAACAGATCACCTAGACAACAGAGGCATCTGAAGAAGCCCTGGGCAGGGAAAGATGGCGAGGGCCTTGTGACGGGAGAGAGAGAGAGATTGGATCACCACGACATTGTAGAAACAGATCACCTAGACAACTGAAGGCATCTGAAGAAGCCCTGGGCAGGGAAAGATGGCGAGGGCCTTGTGATGGGAGAGAGAGAGATTGGATCACCACGACATTGTAGAAACAGATCACCTAGACAACTGAAGGCATCTGAAGAAGCTCTGGGCAGGGAAAGATGGCGGGGGCTTTGTGATGGGAGGCCATATGCACCACATGACAACCATGAGGCCTTTAGAACAGAGCAGAAAAGCAGGTACCTCTCCAGTGTTTGGGTTCCAGCAGAGGATCCTGTTGTCTTTAGCACTACTGAGCAACAGCTCCGGGTCTGCTTGGCTCCACGCTATGGACAGAAGTCCCCTGAGGAGGAAAAACACCAAGCCTTCATCACCGACGGTCGAGGCTCTCTCTCTTTTAACTTCAACTATGAAACAACAACAGCCGCCGAGCTAGAAGAACTCATTGGACTTTATTAATCCATTAAAAAAAAGGAAAATGTGATTGAACCACGTAACACATACAACACCACTAAAAACACAACCAACGACATACAGACAATTAAAGTGGCACAACACCAACGTATACAAACATAAAAATAATCAAACATTTATGTGGATTACTATGGTTAGATATCGGCTGAATGTAAAACTAGAGAGCTGCAAAGTTTCTCTCTAGAAAGTGCAGCTCTTTCCTACACAGGGGTGGGGATAGGGTACATTTTTACATACCTTCTATGTTTTACTAAATAAGTATTAAGCTATTTTACTGTTATATTGTTATATTGTTGTATACTGCACTGTTGGAGCTAGAAACATTAAGTACTTAGCTCCACCTGCCATAACAGAGACCATATCATCACCATCATCATCATCACATAACAATTCCAGTTAAAGTGATGTGTGGCACAATGTCCCAGAGGCTCACCTTGTGTGGTTCTCCAGGACTTTGAGAGGGGACGTGGCAAAGCGCAGGTCCCACATCTGAATGACTGGCATGCGGTCATCTTCTGAGGCCAGGACCAACTGGGTGGCCACCTCGGGGTGCCAGAGCATCCCTGAACAGTGCATCTACAACACAACACTACATCAGACTAGAGCATCTACAACACTACATCAGACCAGAGCATCCCTGAACAGTGCATCTACAACACAACATCAGACCAGAGCATCCCTAAACAGTGCATCTACAACAACACCAGACCAGAGCATCTACAACACAACACTACATCAGACCAGAGCATCCCTGAACAGTGCATCTACAACACTACATCAGACCAGAGCATCCCTGAACAGTGCATCTACAACACAACACTACATCAGACCAGAGCATCCCTGAACAGTGCATCTACAACACTACATCAGACCAGAGCATCTACAACACAACACTACATCAGACCAGAGCATCCCTGAACAGTGCATCTACAACACTACATCAGACCAGAGCATCCCTGAACAGTGCATCTACAACACAACACTACATCAGACCAGAGCATCCCTAAACAGTGCATCTACAACACTACATCAGACCAGAGCATCCCTGAACAGTGCATCTACAACACCACACTACATCAGACCAGAGCATCCCTGAACAGTGCATCTACAACACCACACTACATCAGACCAGAGCATCCCCTAAACAGTGCATCTACAACACACCAGAGCATCTACAACACACCAGACCATACTCACCCTGTTGCTGTGGTCACTAATCTACTGTACTCACTAGTCTACTGTACTCACCCTGTTGCTGTGGTCACTAATCTACTGTACTCACCCTGTTGCTGTGGTCACTAATCTACTGTACTCACTAGTCTACTGTACTCACCCTGTTGCTGTGGTCACTAATCTACTGTACTCACTAGTCTACTGTACCCACCCGGTTGCTGTGGTCACCAATCTACTGTACTCACTAGTCTACTGTACTCACCCAGTTGCTGTGGTCACCAATCTACTGTACTCACTAGTCTACTGTACTCACCCAGTTGCTGTGGTCACCAATCTACTGTACTCACCCGGTTGCTGTGGTCACTAATCTTGATGATGGGCTCGTTCTTCCTCAGGTCCCAGACCACTGCTTTCCCACTGGGGTTTGCAGAGGCCAGGATGTGTTGCACCTGTCTGTTCCACGACACTACACTGATATCTTCAGGAGGCTAGGTGGATGGGGAGAGAAGGAACAGCACTGTTACAAATATAGATATTCCTCCAGGAATTATTGAGTGGAGAATGTCACGGCACACATTTTAGAGATTAAAAATATATATATATATATATATATATAAAAAAAGTGTTATTTCACATCAAAAAGCAAAGCCAAAATTCCCAACACTGCCACACTGTGGAAGACTATCGTCACAGGCTATTCCTCTGAGACTTCAGTAATATCTTGATAGGGGGAAGTGTTAGGTTATTTATTGTTCCCACCAGCCCACACATGTTAAAGCCAACACACACCAGACAACCACACACACACACAGGCTTTCACTCTTACCTCACAAAGCTACAAAGAGGGGAAAACATGGAGAAAACGGTTCAAAATTAAATTAAGACTCATTCCAGGGATTTAAATCAGCTGGAATTACCCACCATTTTGATTTAGAGAAGAAGTTGAATGGAAATAGAAGAGAACGGGACAAACTTCCCCCCAGAGACATTTACCTGTGACTTTGTCCCGGGTGTCATTGGATTGCTGAAATTGTTCAAATCCCAGATGTAGATCTCTGAATCGTTTGCCCCTGATGCCAACAGATTACTCTGAGAGAGAGAGAGAGCGAGAGGGTGTGAGAGAGTGTGAGAGAGAGTGAGAGAGAGAGAGAGAGAGAGAGTGAGAGAGAGAGAGTGAGAGAGTGAGAGAGAGAGAGAGTGAGAGAGTGAGAGAGAGAGTGAGAGTGAGAGTGAGAGTGAGAGAGAGAGTGAGAGTGGAGTACATTCAAATGAGAGAAAAAATACATGTGAGGAATATGATAGAGAACATTGGATTGAACATATCCTTTAAGTGTTCATATTAAAAGCTTCATTTAATGTAATTTAGTAGCCATTTTAAATTGCATGTCAAACTACAAGTGAGAAATGGGCCAAAGCCTTGACTGGCCAGTATTACCTGAAAGGGGTTGAAGTCTAGTGCTCTGACAGGCCCAGTGTGTTTGTCAGACTGTCCTATTATTGCCTCTGCCCCTGATGTTACGATGGCTTCCGGGCTATACACCGTTACCGTGCCATTATCACTGCCTCCAATCAGTCTCCCTCCCAAACCGTCTTCTCCTTCTCCAAAGTTCACCCACACCAGACTATGGAGCCTAAGGCACAGATATCAAAAATCCAAATGTTATAGGTTGAATCGTATGTATTGATACAATAATATATTAACTTGATAACTGGTATAGTATTGGGTTAGCGGGTCATTGTTGTTGCTTACCTGTTAGAAGTAGGTAGGGACCCCTTGAGCTTCATGCCCAGGGAAGGATCGGCAAAATCCACCTGGAATATTTCCAAGGCGGCAGTGGTGTTGAATGACGCATCCAGCTGCTGAGCTGACGTGCCTGTTCCTCAACAACAACAACAACAAAACAGACCAACAAAGACATCTAATAAATCACAAGAAGTATGTTATTCAGAATTAAAAGTCAAGCCTGTTATCATCAGTTACACAACTCCTGATTTTTAGAAGCCTGCTCCCAAGTCTGTTTATGCATGCTTGCCAAGTTAGGCAAGTTGGCTAGATCGCATAAACAGATCTGGGAAGAATGCCTAAACATCTGGAACTATCTACTGTATAAGTGCATGACAGTCCTGATACACAAAACAGTTCTACCCTACCTAAGATTAGGTAGAAGGGTTAGAGTTAGTGTAGGACAGGTATGGACAGGCCTGATACAGGTAACATATGTGCCCTACCTAAGATTAGGTAGAAGGGTTAGAGTCAGTGCAGGACAGGCCTGATACAGGTAACATTTGGTGCCCTACCTAAGATTAGGTAGAAGGGTTAGAGTTAGTGTAGGACAGGTATGGACAGGCCTGATACAGGTAACATTTGGTGCCCTACCTAAAGCCAGGCAGATAGGGTGGTGGGGGGCAGGGCTCCATGCTGGATGAGCAGTCCTCTGGATCTCTTTCAACCTCATCTTTCCTCTATTGGGCTAGGATGCCTCTATCAAAGGCCTAAAAAAAATGAAAAACAAGCACTTTTAATGACGTTTCAATACTGGGGTGCATTCAGTTCAGTTCAACGTGTGCAGCATTCTTCAACAGCTTTTGAGGTCTGTTTGCTTCTGTTTGGTGGGTGTACCCTGATCAATATGGGTGTGACACATTGAGATACATAAATCACCAGTGTGACCATTTGTAGCTAATCGCACAATATTGTGCAGCCAACCATACACAATAGCCCTCTGAGCCACCGTTCTTCTCTTCAGCACCGTTTCCATTGACTAAAACGTTGAACATAGCCAAAAACATTTCGAAATGTTTTGGCTATGTTGAACAAAGTTTTGTCATATTAAACATACCCCTGACGTTATGACCCCTTGAGTGTATTCATTACGCAAATTCTGTTGCAAAACGTTTCCTCCAAACTGAAAAAGTTTTGCAACGAAAACGAGAGATTCTATCGAAAAAAACTCAGGTAGGTCTGTCTCAGTTGACTTCTTAAACGGTACAAAGTTTCCGTTGCAAGACGTAAGGAATAAACCCAAGGTAAGCGCATTGCATTGGGCAGTAATGGACGTCATATGGGGATAGCCGTTTTCTAAACACTATGAACCCACCTGCAGCTAACTAGCAAACGTTAATAGTTTCTGAATAATCAAAACAACATATTATAGGGCGTTACAGTAGCTAGGTAGCTACGTAACATGTAGGGATGGTTAATAAGCTGAAACAATTTACTAAACGTTAGAAGAATCAATTTCAATCACGTCTCATGAATCAACAACACGAGAAGGAAGCGAGCCGTTAGATGGAGAGCTGCTGGGTGATGAGAAAACGTTGAGCTAGCTAACACCCATCATTTGGTTAGCTAGTAATACACGTCTGCCAACGGCTTTTCTTCGCCTTAACGTATATGTTCTATGAATAGATAGGTAGTTAATGCTGGTTGAGCTATTAGCAATAAACCATCCCTGGTTCAACCAGTATCTTTAGTTAGCTAACGGTAGCTAGCTAGGCTAGTTACCGATACGTGTCGTTGGCTTCTGCTAGCGCTTGACAGCTAAATCATGCAGACGTGTCGTTCAGTTTATAAATCTAGCAAGCTAGCTAAAAGCTATAATAAATATATTCTAACACTATATTGTTAGTACCCCCATATCTTCATATAACATACTTACGTCGGAATTGATGATTATCAATCTTTCTAGCTTACAAATGATGTAGAAAACCACCGGGCACTCCCAACGTAATCCTGGATGTTTATCGTCGTCTACGGTGGCCGACATGGTATCAAATATCACAGCAGTCAGTGTCTTGATTTGACCTGTAGCTGTGTTTTGCAATGTTTTCAGTTCAGTAAAGATTGTCTCGCCTATTCATATGTTAGTAGTTGAAAGTACTGAATAGATTATTTTTCTTTTTTTTTCAAAATAGTATTACATCTATAACTATACATTTTAATTTCCTGATGAACAATGTTGCAACTAGCTTCAGCCAGACAAACATACAGTGCCTTCAGAAAGTATTCATACCGCTTGATTTTGTCCACATTTGTTTTTTTTATACACGCAATACCCATAATGAAAACATGTTTTAGACCTTTTTACAAATGTATTGAAAATAAAAAATACAGATATCTAATTTACATAAATATTCACATCCCTGAGTCAATACAAATTAGAATCACATTTGGACGTGATTACAGCTGTGAGTCTTTCTGGGTAAATCGGTAAGAGTTTTGCACACCTGGATTGTACAATATCGATGAAACGTTTGATCTCAATACAGTTTTTTGTTCCAAAAACTATATGTTATGAAAAGAGTGGCCTAGGTTTTGCAGACTTTAAAGTTTGCAAAAGTTTTTTTGAAATGTGCGTTTTTTAAAAGGGGCGCAAAGGCGAATTGAGTTATTGCACACGCGCACCTCACAGAGGTGTCCCTAACGGACATAAAGCAGAACATATGTCCCTAACGGACATAACGCAGATGTGTGCAAGAACACGCCAATAGGATCTCGCTAGCTCATGCTTGGCTCATTTGTTCCCATTGGAAACGACTCGTCTATCTTGGTTTACTTATAAAATCTTCGATTCATTGACGTCTTGGTAGGCAACTCTTTCTTCTTATTATTTTGAGATAGGGTTGGCAGATCGCAGCCAACTTTTAAGGTGTATCACCGCCACCTACTGTAGTGGAGTGTGAGGCCAGTCACAGCCCTTCTTCTTCTTCTTCTTCTTCTTCTTCTTCTTCTTCTTCTTCTTCTTCTTCTTCTTCTTCTTCTTCTTTGTCTTCTTCTGTGGGGGTTTATCGACAGTTGGCATCCAACATGATGGTGCATTACCGCCACCTACTGTACTGGAGTGTGAGCCAGAGACGGAGAAACTAAATCTTACCTGCCAGCCCCATTACTCTTGAAAAAAAATCGAAAATATTTGAGACTATATCTAATGATGTTCTACACAATACACTCTTTAAACTAATTTCCTGTATCCCCTCCTCCCTCATACTAGATCTCAGCCTCTCTTTCCCTCTGATACTGCCCACACTAGCAATACATGCTCCACGGTCTCTGTTTCCTGGCAATAATCACACTTCCTGTCCATCCATCACGCTTAAGGTCTTATTCAACCGGCTGTGTCCCACCCTTAATCTTGTAAAAATAGCCTGCTATTTTCTGTCCCTTCCTGCCGTCCTGCCCTCCGACTTTCCTCTGTACTTGAAATAAATGCTTGCCCTTAGTATCTCTATTCCACTGCTCCTGTCATCTCTACACCATCACTGTCCATATCAGGCTTTTAACCTGCTCCTGCCATCTCTGCACCATCACTGTCTATATCAGGCTTTTAACCTGCTCCTGCCATCTCTGCACCATCACTGTCTATATCAGGATTTTAACCTGCTCCTGCCATCTCTACACCATCACTGTCTATATCAGGCTTTTAGCCTGTCATCTCTACACCATCACTGTCCATATCAGGCTTTAACCTGTCATCTCTACACCATCACTGTCTATATCAGGCTTTAACCTGTCATCTCTACACCATCACTGTCCATATCAGGCTTTAACCTGTCATCTCTACACCATCACTGTCCATATCAGGCTTTTTGCCTGTCATCTCTACACCATCACTGTCCATATCAGGCTTTTTGCCTGTCATCTCTACACCATCACTGTCCATATCAGGTTTTAACCTGCTCCTGTCATCTCTACACCATCACTGTCCATATCAGGCTTTTTGCCTGTCATCTCTACACCATCACTGTCCATATCAGGCTTTAACCTGCTCTTGTCATCTCTACACCATCACTGTCCATATCAGGCTTTAACCTGTCATCTCTACACCATCACTGTCCATATCAGGCTTTAACCTGCTCCTGTCATCTCTACACCATCACTGTCCATATCAGGCTTTAACCTGTCATCTCTACACCATCACTGTCTATATCAGGCTTTTAGCCTGTCATCTCTACACCATCACTGTTTATATCAGGCTTTTAGCCTGTCATCTCTACACCATCACTGTCCATATCAGGCTTTAACCTGCTCCTGTCATCTCTGCACCATCACTGTCTATATCAGGCTTTTTGCCTCTGCCTTGCTCATTGAAACTACACCATTAACATCCCCACTACTAAGTGCTTGTTTAGCCAGTACATCAACATCCCCACTACTAAGTGCTTGTTTAGCCAGTACATCAACATCCCCACTACTAAGTGCTTGTTTAGCCAGTACATCAACATCCCCACTACTAAGTGCTTGTTGAGCCAGTACATCAACATCCCCACTACTAAATGCTTGTTGAGCCAGTACATCAACATCCCCACTACTAAATGCTTGTTGAGCCAGTACATCAACATCCCCACTACTAAGTGCTTGTTGAGCCAGTACATCAACATCCCCACTACTAAGTGCTTGTTTAGCCAGTACATCAACATCCCCACTACTAAATGCTTGTTTAGCCAGTACATCAACATCCCCACTACTAAGTACTTGTTGAGCCAGTACATCAACATCCCCACTACTAAATGCTTGTTTAGCCAGTACATCAACATCCCCACTACTAAGTACTTGTTGAGCCAGTACATCAACATCCCCACTACTAAATGCTTGTTTAGCCAGTACATCAACATCCCCACTACTAAGTGCTTGTTTAGCCAGTACATCAACATCCCCACTACTAAGTACTTGTTGAGCCAGTACATCAACATCCCCACTACTAAGTGCTTGTTGAGCCAGTACATCAACATCCCCACTACTAAGTGCTTGTTGAGCCAGTACATCAACATCCCCACTACTAAGTGCTTGTTGAGCCAGTACATCAACATCCCCACTACTAAGTGCTTGTTGAGCCAGTACATCAACATCCCCACTACTAAGTGCTTGTTGAGCCAGTACATCAACATCCCCACTACTAAGTGCTTGTTTAGCCAGTACATCAACATCCCCACTACTAAGTGCTTGTTTAGCCAGTACATCAACATCCCCACTACTAAGTGCTTGTTTAGCCAGTACATCAACTGCCTCGTTCCCCTCCACCCCCACATGGGCTGGGACCAAGTAAATCTTATCTGTATTCCCATCTGTCTAATCCTGCCGTGGGGTTTGTAGCACCTCATACAGCAGGTCTTGTCTTCTACATGACCTAACGGACTGAATACTCATTAACACTGCACATGAATCAGAGCAAAATAACTACTCTGTCTGGCTTGACTTCCTCCACCCACTGAAAGGCCAACGGTATGACCATCAACTCTGACAGAATATCTGTACTGCGTTTCCTGACTGCCACCCCGCATTCCTGCACTACAAATGCTGACCCAGTATGTCCTGTCCTTCCCTGGCTTCCGGATTGGTACCACTAGTGCTCCTTCCAGCTGTCTGGTAGTTTATCCTATTCCCAGATTGGTACCACTAGTGTTCCTTCCAGCTGTCTGGTAGTTTCCCCCTATTCCCGGATTGGTACCACTAGTGCTCCTTCCAGCTGTCTGGTAGTTTCCCCCTATTCCCAGACTGGTACCACTAGTGCTCCTTCCAGCTGTCTGGTAGTTTATCCTATTCCCAGATTGGCACCACTAGTGTTCCTTCCAGCTGTCTGGTAGTTTCCCCCTATTCCCGGATTGGTACCACTAGTGCTCCTTCCAGCTGTCTGGTAGTTTCCCCCTATTCCCAGACTGGTACCACTAGTGCTCCTTCCAGCTGTCTGGTAGTTTCCCCTATTCCCAGATTGGTACTACAAGTGCTCCTTCCAGCTGTCTGGTAGTTTCCCCCTATTCCCAGATTGGTACCACTAGTGCTCCTTCCAGCTGTCTGGTAGTTTCCCCTATTCCCAGATTGGTACTACAAGTGCTCCTTCCAGCTGTCTGGTAGTTTCCCCCTATTCCCAGATTGGTACCACTAGTGCTCCTTCCAGCTGTCTGGTAGTTTCCCCTATTCCCACACTCTGTGGTACAACACCAATACCTTATCCAGTGCTTCATCACTAAGATGGGCCAACATGGGGTGGCAGGGTAGCCTAGTGGTTAGAGCGTTGGACTAGTAACCGGAAGGGTGCAAGTTCAAACCCCCGAGCTGACAAGGTACAAGTCTGTCGTTCTGCCCCTGAACAGGCAGTTAACCCACTGTTCCTAGGCCGTCATTGAAAATAAGAATTTGTTCTTAACTGACTTGCCTGGTTAAATAAAGGTTTAAAAAAATAACATGGCACATCTCATCTTTCCCAGGTGAAGTTAACCCAGCATTACTTATTGCCCTTTTCACCTCTGCCATGGTAAATGGTGCATTCAACGCATCCTTTACATCCTCCCTCCTATCCAGCACTCTCTTGTTCTCTCTCGCCTCCTCCTCTGACACATTTACAGAGCTTTGCACTTGGACAAATGCTTTGGCCATCATCTCTGCCTTATTCTCATCTTTTACTGCCACATCCTTCCCACTCGTCAACACTGGACAATCCCGCTCCCTTCTGGGAAATGTCAGCTGTGAAATCCTGGAGATCTAAGAACCTATTAGTCCCTTTCACAATTTCTTCGATTTTTTTTGTTAGTCTGTCATGTACAAACCTGCTCAATAAACACAACCAAATCCACCTTCTATACGATTAGTATTTCAGGATCTCTCAATTGACTGACATCCACAGACTGTTGGAGATCATCCTCTGCCATAGCTTCATCATCTCTACGCGCTGCTTCAACAATTTTCACTGCCTCTACACAGGACACCTTCTCGACAGCCCTGACCCTTCCTACTCTGACCTCCTTCAGCCTAACAGGGCACTCAGGGAACCCTGGAACGTGATTCCCATCACAATGGCAACACCGTGCATCCTCAGACTCTATTCCGTTTGCAAACTCTTGACAAGTGGCCTTTTTTTTTATTTATTTTTTTTACATTTACGACATTAAAGTGGATTTTGTACATCAGATCCCACCACATATCTCATAGTTCCCAGCTTTACACGGGAACTTCTTCATCAAACATCAACAATAGCCCTTTCTCCTTCTTTCCATTCACAGTGTGCGTTAAGAGACTTGAATCAATGATCAGCATGTTCATCTTAAACCATGAAGCCTCAATCTCCATCGACACACCAGATATGACACCAATTATCACATTTTATTGGTCACATACACATGGGTAGCAGATGTTATTGCGAGTGTAGCGAAATGCTTATATGGACTTGAAGTGAAGCTGCCATCTCTATCGGCGCCATCTTGCTTATCAGTGTCCTACTCCAATAATCGTAGCATTCACAGTGCTTTCTGCTTTTGACCTTTCACACAAATGAAATCAACAACACACCACTCCTGGTCACTCTGACTGACTCGACTTCTTCCAATGCATCCTTCATCTACTTTGTGACCATAAATGGGTCCCCCCCCCCCCCCCCAAAAAAACATCCTTGTTCATGAATCGCACTCGAACAAGGAATGAGGCATTATCATACCGAGGCTTATATTGATTTACTACTTCAGGTCTTTTATCTCCATTAGATGTTACAGTATTCCGGTGATTTCTTCACTCACGCCAAAATAATTAAGCATCACTTCCGCTTCCATTGTTACTCTCTCACAAGCAACTCCCGTATATATTTGGCCTTGTGTTTTAGTTTATTTTTTTAACCTTTTATTTACCTAGGCAAGTCAGTTAAAGAACAAATTCTTTATTTACAATGACGGCTTACCCGGGTCAAACCATCCCCTAACCCGGACGACACTGGGCCAATTGTGCATCGCCCTATGGGACTCCCGATCACGGCCGGTTGTGATACAGCTCGGGATCGAACCAGGGTCTAGCACTGAGATGCAGTGCCTTACACCACTGTGCCACCCGGGAGCTTCTGTTTTCCTGCTGAAAGGTGAATTTGTCTCGCAGTGTCTGTTAGAAAGCAGATGTTTTTCTCTAAGATTCTGCCTGCGCTGAACTCTATTCCATTTATTTTTATCCTGAAAAAAAGTCCCTAGTACTTGCCGACGACAAGCTTACCCATAACCAATGTTCCCTCTAAACTGCTCGCGTGGGCGGGCGCCCCACTCCCCATGACTGCCACACAGCCTGCGCAGAGATGCATGAGATTGAACTTCACTCAACTTTCGTCAAGTTTTCTCCCTTAGTTAACACTATCAACGTTTCCCTTTACTGTGGGAATTGTGATTGAATCAACGCAATATTAGCCACTTTCAATGCAACATACCGAAACAAAACGAACTAGTCAAGACATTGTGTTGTAGGCAGAACACATCAGTGTAAGATTCTATTTCATTGACAAGCACCACTCAGCCCATACTCTACACACAGACCGGTGAGGCCTAACCAATCAGAGCTGCCAGTAGGCCTATATGCAAATAGACCATTGCCATATATGGATCTGTGCCGTTCACTTTGAACTGGACTGTGTTTACAGCATGAGTGGTCTTGAGTAGATGTTTGTTTTCAGATCAAAGCGAGAGCTGCATGTAGCCACCTGTGTACATTTGTTTATATCCTTTGCTAGTTAGTCATTTATTAACCCAGTTAAAGATCATTAGTAGTCAAAAATAGGGGAGTGATTGCTTCCTACAAGAGCACAAAACTTGTGCATTTCTAGACATCTTTGAAAAGCCAATCTGGTAAAGAGCTTTGTTATGTCTTAAAGGGGCAGTGTTGTATTTTGAGGCAGGCTTAAATAAGCTAAGTAGCCAATAGGCAGAGAGTAGCATAATTTGTTTGATTCTTTGTAATAATGGAATGAGAATAATAATGCATTTTATTTTGTAAAGTCATTTCTTGGATGAACAGGTTAATGTCAAGCCCTGTATATTTTTTCAAAAGTCTGATGAAATGTAGGCCTACATTGAACACCACACATTTGCTGGTACTGTAAGCAATTTTCAAACAGCTATTTCCATGTTAAAATGTTATGGGAGGCATTATCTCAAATCGATTTGATGGTAGGCCATTCTGGTAGGCCTACATCATGATCAAATAGCCACAGTAGCCTACTTGACCACTGTCTGAAACTGTAACTTAAAGTGGGTAAAGCCTCAAGTGTTCACAGTAAACGCGTGCTCGAAGTTACACAGAATGTTCACAACATTCAAGTTTGCTCTCAGCAGGCCTGATATTTTTTTCAGTGCCGAAATTGCTTTGAGGGAACATTGCCCATAATAACATGCTGCAAAATATGAAGAGTGGTACTCAGTGATGGATTTGCACAAAACAGGATTCAGGCCATAAGGTTAATTTCTTTGCTGTTTTACTTTAGTGCCTTGTTGCAAACAGGATAAATGTTTTTGTCATATTTTTATTCTGTAGACTTCCTTCTTTTCAGTCTGTCATTTAGGTTAGTATTGTGGAGTAGCTACAATGTTGTAGAGCCATCCTCAGTTTTCTATCACAATCATTAAACTCTGTTTTAAAGTCACCATTGACCTCATGGTGAAATCCCTGAGTGGTTTCCTTCCTCTCCGGCAACGGCGTAAGGAAGGAGGCCTGTGTCTTTGTAGTGATTGGGTGTATTGATACACCTTCCAAAGTGTCATTAATTACTTCTCCATGCTTAAAGGGATATTCAAATGTCTGCTTTTTAATTTACCCATCTACCAATAGGTGACCTTTGCACCTATTGGTAGATGGGTATCTGTTTGAATCTGTGCTTGAAATTCACTGCTCGACTGAGGAACCTTACAGATAATTGTGTGTGGGGTACAGAGGTGAAGTAGTCATTACAAAACCATGTTAACCCCTATTACTGCACACAGAGTGAATCCGTGCAACTTATGACTCTTTATGCATAATTCCTCTCTGGCATTATGGGACATTGTGTCACGAGCCTACAAGCAATCTAAATTCAGTCTAACAAAGTGGGAAAAGTCAAGGGGTGTGAATACTTTCTGAAGGCACTATTTTTTTTATGTTAGTCAAAGAAGTTTAGAAGTTGAAATTGAGCGTAGTAGTGACTGTATGCACTATGAAAGTGACAGCATTTAAGGATGTAACCTTGTCATTTTTTGTATGGTCTTCAATAGGGAAAGAACATTTGGCAGAAGTAAATTTATTCACACAAAAAAATATATAATTTGATATCCTAAACGGCCTTGTTTTCGCATTGTGTTTTTAAATTCTCAAACCCAATCAAAAAAATATTAGGGGACAAGACCCAGACGTATGACAACTCCACTTGCGCAGCGTTTTACAGTAGTGGCATAGTCACCCTAAATTAAATATAACGTAGCCCCATAATGCACTATGATATAAAGGACTATATAAAGGCCATGTATTTACCATGTCAATTGGCTATAGGACTATCCACTGATCTCTCTCTCTCTCTCTCTCTCGCAGCAGGCGACGACACGGGAAGCAGGCGACGACACGGATAAGTGATATTATAAAGTTGTACACAAGCAACATATTCCAGAGCTGCCTGCACGTTTTAAAGTTTGAAAAGCTTAAAAGTGATTTAGAAGGAGATTTAGAAGGAGTAGCTTTCCAAAGAGTAAGATCTAAGTCAAAGATCAAGGAATGTGACTGAAGTCACACGAATAACTCTTTATTAGACAGAAATATACACATTTAGAGAAGCAGATATTTAAATGTTAAAATGTTTGACTTCTTCAGGTTGTTTCTCGGGATCCTCTCCTCTCTCTAGGTGCAGGTTGCTGTAAGGATATTGTTTGGGTGCCTGGAATAGAGAACAGGGATGACCTAACAGGGGGCATCAGACAGGATGTACCTATTCACCTTTCCTACAGAAGAGGACATTTGAAGACCTTTGTACTTTTTAAAAACATGTGTTTGGTGAGTGTGTGAGAGGTGCTCAAATGGTCTTCAATAAATACCAGAAATATATCATAAGGAAATGAAATAGCAAAATATGTTGGAATATGATAAATGCACTTCAGTTACCAATTACTATTGAATTGGTAGCAGGGCAAGGAAACATATGAAAACACTAACAGCAGTAGCATCATCTCCGACTCCGTGTACACCCGTCATTAAACTGTATTCAGGGATCAGGTCTGTTGCTCCAACTGTAAAATCCCATGTTAGTGTCCACGGGGTAGACCCAAAGGCTGTTATTGGATAAGCCCTTCTCAAATCCAGATTTTTTTGTGTTTTATTTATTTTACCTTTATTTAACTAGGCAAGTCAGTTAAGAACAAATTCTTATTTACAGTGACAGCCTAGGAACAGTGGGTTAACTGGCTGTTCAGGGGCAGAACGACAGATTTGTACCTTGTCAGCTCGGGGGTTTGAACTTGCAACCTTCCGGTTACTAGTCCAACGCTCTAACCACTAGGCTACCCTGCCGCCCCTACACTCTAACCACTAGGCTACCTGCCGTCCCTACACTCTAACCACTAGGCTACCCTGCCGTCCCTACACTCTAACCACTAGGCTACCCTGCCGTCCCTACACTCTAACCACTAGGCTACCCTGCCGTCCCTACACTCTAACCACTAGGCTACCCTGCCGTCCCTACACTCTAACCACTAGGCTACCCTGCCGTCATAGTAAAAAAGGTCTTGAGATACCAAAATGGGAAAGGGTTTCAATACAACAGGAAAGGCATATAATTATATTATCTTCTGGTCTGTGACATCTTAGGGGGTTACAACAGCGATTACAACGGAGACAAAGACTGATGCTTTGCTCAATGCAATACTTACCACCGGCTGGTAAGATGGAAACTTCTCCCCAAGGTAGAACATCAGCAGCATGAATCCAACGAAACCAAACAGATGTTTGCACATGGTGTGCCAGGCCACAGGGCTGGGCGACGTGTCCACTCGATTCCTGATGAACATGTCAAAATCCCAGTGGATCTAGAACGAAAACATGCAACAGGCGAGAACCATATTGTCAATGAGTCAGGGGGGAAATACATGAGCAGATAATGAGTCGTAGCTTACACACATTCACGTCCTGCCATTTTCAAATGTCTACGTGCATAAATGTACACAATAATTTACAGTAAACAACAAGTGGCGCACTGTGAATACAGTAACGATATCAGTATTGTCATATTTTCCCATGGCAAAACATTTACACGAAGCAACTCTTTGGCTCTTTATAAAAAACTGCTTTGTGTAAAATGTTGTGTGCTATAGCTTGGAAAATAAATACAAAATGTGACTTTGGGTAACATGTTTGTTTCCAACATTAGCGCCGTTTTCCTAAATGAGTTAATCTGCTTTGTGTTGTTTTCTTGTTGCGATACTAAACAAGTATCGGGATACTGGTATTGTCCCAGACCTAATATATAGTCTTAGCAGTCAGTTGTGTAGTCACGATACTAAACAAGTATCGGGATACTGGTATGGTCCCAGACCTAATATATAGTCTTAGCAGTCAGTTGTGTAGTCACGATACTAAACAAGTATCGGGATACTGGTATTGTCCCAGACCTAATATATAGTCTTAGCAGTCAGTTGTGTAGTCACGATACTAAACAAGTATCGGGATACTGGTATGGTCCCAGACCTAATATATAGTCTTATTAGTCAGTTGTGTAGTCACGATACTAAACAAGTATCGGGATACTGGTATTGTCCCAGACCTAATATATAGTCTTATTAGTCAGTTGTGTAGTCACGATACTAAACAAGTATCGGGATACTGGTATTGTCCCAGACCTACTATATAGTCTTATTAGTCAGTTGTGTAGTCGCGATACTAAACAAGTATCGGGATACTGGTATTGTCCCAGACCTAATATATAGTCTTATTAGTCAGTTGTAGTCACGATACTAAACAAGTATCGGGATACTGGTATTGACCCAGACCTAATATATAGTCTTATTAGTCAGTTGTGTAGTCACGATACTAAACAAGTATCGGGATACTGGTATTGACCCAGACCTAATATATAGTCTTATTAGTCAGTTGTGTGGTCACGATACTAAACAAGTATCGGGATACTGGTATTGACCCAGACCTAATATATAGTCTTATTAGTCAGTTGTGTAGTCACGATACTAAACAAGTATCGGGATACTGGTATTGTCCCAGACCTACTATATAGTCTTATTAGTCAGTTGTGTAGTCGCGATACTAAACAAGTATCGGGATACTGGTATTGTCCCAGACCTAATATATAGTCTTATTAGTCAGTTGTAGTCACGATACTAAACAAGTATCGGGATACTGGTATTGTCCCAGACCTACTATATAGTCTTATTAGTCAGTTGTGTAGTCGCGATACTAAACAAGTATCGGGATACTGGTATTGTCCCAGACCTAATATATAGTCTTATTAGTCAGTTGTAGTCACGATACTAAACAAGTATCGGGATACTGGTATTGACCCAGACCTAATATATAGTCTTATTAGTCAGTTGTGTAGTCACGATACTAAACAAGTATCGGGATACTGGTATTGACCCAGACCTAATATATAGTCTTAGCAGTCAGTTGTGTAGTCCCGATACTAAACAAGTATCGGGATACTGGTATTGACCCAGACCTAATATATAGTCTTATTAGTCAGTTGTGTAGTCACGATACTAAACAAGTATCGGGATACTGGTATTGACCCAGACCTAATATATAGTCTTATTAGTCAGTTGTGTAGTCGCGATACTAAACAAGTATCGGGATACTGGTATTGTCCCAGACCTAATATATAGTCTTATTAGTCAGTTGTGTAGTCACGATACTAAACAAGTATCGGGATACTGGTATTGTCCCAGACCTACTATATAGTCTTATTAGTCAGTTGTGTAGTCGCGATACTAAACAAGTATCGGGATACTGGTATTGTCCCAGACCTAATATATAGTCTTATTAGTCAGTTGTAGTCACGATACTAAACAAGTATCGGGATACTGGTATTGACCCAGACCTAATATATAGTCTTATTAGTCAGTTGTGTAGTCACGATACTAAACAAGTATCGGGATACTGGTATTGACCCAGACCTAATATATAGTCTTAGCAGTCAGTTGTGTAGTCACGATACTAAACAAGTATCGGGATACTGGTATTGTCCCAGACCTAATATATAGTCTTAGCAGTCAGTTGTGTAGTCGCGATACTAAACAAGTATCGGGATACTGGTATTGTCCCAGACCTAATATATAGTCTTATTAGTCAGTTGTGTAGTCACGATACTAAACAAGTATTGGGATACTGGTATTGTCCCAGACCTAATATATAGTCTTATTAGTCAGTTGTGTAGTCACGATACTAAACAAGTATCGGGATACTGGTATGGTCCCAGACCTAATATATAGTCTTATTAGTCAGTTGTGTAGTCACGATACTAAACAAGTATCGGGATACTGGTATTGACCCAGACCTAATATATAGTCTTAGCAGTCAGTTGTGTAGTCACGATACTAAACAAGTATCGGGATACTGGTATTGTCCCAGACCTAATATATAGTCTTAGCAGTCAGTTGTGTAGTCGCGATACTAAACAAGTATCGGGATACTGGTATTGTCCCAGACCTAATATATAGTCTTATTAGTCAGTTGTGTAGTCACGATACTAAACAAGTATCGGGATACTGGTATTGTCCCAGACCTAATATATAGTCTTATTAGTCAGTTGTGTAGTCACGATACTAAACAAGTATCGGGATACTGGTATTGACCCAGACCTAATATATAGTCTTATTAGTCAGTTGTGTAGTCACGATACTAAACAAGTATCGGGATATTGGTATTGACCCAGACCTAATATATAGTCTTAGCAGTCAGTTGTGTAGTCACGATACTAAACAAGTATCGGGATACTGGTATTGTCCCAGACCTAATATATAGTCTTAGCAGTCAGTTGTGTAGTCGCGATACTAAACAAGTATCGGGATACTGGTATTGTCCCAGACCTAATATATAGTCTTATTAGTCAGTTGTGTAGTCACGATACTAAACAAGTATCGGGATACTGGTATTGTCCCAGACCTAATATATAGTCTTATTAGTCAGTTGTGTAGTCACGATACTAAACAAGTATCGGGATACTGGTATGGTCCCAGACCTAATATATAGTCTTATTAGTCAGTTGTGTAGTCACGATACTAAACAAGTATCGGGATACTGGTATTGACCCAGACCTAATATATAGTCTTAGCAGTCAGTTGTGTAGTCACGATACTAAACAAGTATCGGGATACTGGTATGGTCCCAGACCTAATATAGTCTTATTAGTCAGTTGTGTAGTCACGATACTAAACAAGTATCGGGATACTGGTATTGTCCCAGACCTACTATATAGTCTTATTAGTCAGTTGTGTAGTCGCGATACTAAACAAGTATCGGGATACTGGTATTGACCCAGACCTAATATATAGTCTTATTAGTCAGTTGTGTAGTCACGATACTAAACAAGTATCGGGATACTGGTATTGACCCAGACCTAATATATAGTCTTAGCAGTCAGTTGTGTAGTCACGATACTAAACAAGTATCGGGATACTGGTATTGTCCCAGACCTAATATATAGTCTTAGCAGTCAGTTGTGTAGTCGCGATACTAAACAAGTATCGGGATACTGGTATTGTCCCAGACCTAATATATAGTCTTATTAGTCAGTTGTGTAGTCACGATACTAAACAAGTATCGGGATACTGGTATTGTCCCAGACCTAATATATAGTCTTATTAGTCAGTTGTGTAGTCACGATACTAAACAAGTATCGGGATACTGGTATGGTCCCAGACCTAATATATAGTCTTATTAGTCAGTTGTGTAGTCACGATACTAAACAAGTATCGGGATACTGGTATTGACCCAGACCTAATATATAGTCTTAGCAGTCAGTTGTGTAGTCACGATACTAAACAAGTATCGGGATACTGGTATGGTCCCAGACCTAATATAGTCTTATTAGTCAGTTGTGTAGTCACGATACTAAACAAGTATCGGGATACTGGTATTGTCCCAGACCTACTATATAGTCTTATTAGTCAGTTGTGTAGTCGCGATACTAAACAAGTATCGGGATACTGGTATTGACCCAGACCTAATATATAGTCTTATTAGTCAGTTGTGTAGTCACGATACTAAACAAGTATCGGGATACTGGTATTGTCCCAGACCTACTATATAGTCTTATTAGTCAGTTGTGTAGTCACAATACTTGTAGGCAGATGTCTTTTATTTTTAATATACACTGAAAAATAAATAAATTAAGCCCTGATCTATGGATTTCACATGCCTGGGAATACAGATATACATCTGTTGGTCACAAACGCCCTTACCAAAAAAAAGGTTGGAGTGTGGATCAGAAACCCAGTCAGTATCTGGTGTGACCACCACTTGCCTCATGCAGCACGACATCTCCTTAACATAGAGTTGATCAGGCTGTCGATTGTGGCCTGTGGAATGTTGTTCCACTCCTCTTCAATGGATATGTGAAGTTGCTGGATATTGGCAGGAACTGGAACACTCTGTCGTACACGTGGATCCAGAGCATCCCAAACATGCTCAACGGGTGACATGTCTGGTGAGTATGCAGGCAATGGAAGAACGGTGACATTTTCAGCCTCCAGGAATTGTGTACAGATCCTTGCGACATGGAGCCGTGCATTATCATGCTGAAACATGAGGTGATGGCGGCAGATGAATGGCACGACAATGGACCTCAGGACTGCAGCACGGTATCTCTGTGCATTCAAAATGGCCTTTGATTAAATGCAATTGTGTTCATTGTCCGTAGCTTATGCCTGCCTGCCTATACCATAACCACACCATGGGGCACTCTGTTCACAACAGAAAACTGCTCGCCCACACAACGCCATACATGCTGTCTGCCATCTGCCCGGTACAGTTAAAACCGATATTCACCCGTGAAGAGCACACCTCCCCCTCTTTCCCAGTGGCCATCTGCCCACTGAAGTCAGTTACGACACCAAACTGCAGTCAGGTCAAGGCCCTGTTGAGGACAACAAGCGCAAAGATGAGCTTCCCTGAGACGGTTTCTGACAGCTTGTGCAGATATTCTTTGTTTGTGCAAACCCACAGTTTCATCAGCTGTACGGGTGGCTGGTCTCAGACGATCCCGCAGGTGAAGAGGCCGGATGTGGTGGTCCTGGGCATGCGTGGTTACACGTGGTCTGCGGTTGTGAGCCCGGTTGGAAGTACTGCAAAATTCTCTAAAATGACATTGAAGCGGCTTATGGTAGAGAAATTAACATAACACTGGTGGAGATTCCTGCAGTCAGCATACCAACTGCACACTCCCTCAAAACTTGAGACATCTGTGGCATTGTGTTGTGTGAAAAAACTTTACATTTTAGTGGCCATTTATTGTCCCCAGCACAAGGTGTACCTTTGTAATGCTCATGCTGTTTAATCAGCTTCTTGATATGTCACACCTGTCAGGTGGATGGATTATCTTGGCAAAGAAGAAATGCTCAATAACAGGGATGTAAACAAATGATCAAAATTGGAAATATGCATTTTTTTTTTACTACCTTGTGCATATGAAACCAACCTTTTACATGTTGGATTTATATTTTTGTTCAGTGTAAGTAGAGTGAGATCTGATACTGTATCTTGACAACACTATTAGTCTCCCCCCAGTTCCTCCTCTATCTTACCGGCTCCCCCCAGTTCCTCCTCTATCTTACCGGCTCCCCCCAGTTCGTCCTCTATCTTACCGGCTCCCCCCAGTTCCTCCTCAGGTCTGGATGGTCCCAGGAATACCAGGGGTCTCTCTCATGCTGGGATCTGTCTGGCAATTGTGGGTAGTCTCCATACCTACAAAAACACAAGACAAAAAGTGTGTAGGTGAATAACCTTAGGTAATGCACATATCCTGAAACGTTAAAACTCCCATTGCTGTCCAATATTGGTTCTCATACCTTATATATAGTGCATCCCATAAGGCTCTGGTCAAAACTAGTGCACTATGTAGGGAATTGTATACTGTTTGGGATGCAGAGCCTCAGTCATTTCAGTGAGCTGACGGAATTACCAAATCAATTTGCTAGTTGTCTGGCAAAGCAACATAGCTCCTGCTGTAATGGGGTGGTGTATAGATGACAGGAAAACAATAGCATGTGTGCCCTTCCTTATCCACGCTACCTTACCCCTCGCCATTATCCGGGATTGGTTCATAATCCTCCACCCTCATGTTGTACTTCTTCGCTGCAGCTGCTCTCTCCTCGGGCGTTTGGGGGTATGGCCCTGGCAGCATGCCCTTGGAAGGTCCAGAGGCTATACAACATTTGGAAATAAGTTAATACAGTACCATTTAGCCCCATGATCAACCAGAGTGGGATTGTTAGCTAACTAGCCGTTTGAGAGTAACGTTAGGAATTGCTTTAAGAAATATACAGTGTATATACCTAGCGTAGCTACTTGCACAAGTTATCCAAAGACAGCAAAGTTGGCTGGCCAGGTTACCGTGTATGGGATCTAGCCTAATATTTGATCGTAGACAGTTAACTACATAATACTGAATGAAGCTTTTACTAACGTTAGTAAACCACTGAACGAGATGCAGCTCTGTTGTAGGCTAGCTCAAGGTTAGCGACACTTTGCCTGGCATGTTCTAACTTCCATTCCAACGTGATGCAGGCATTTTGCATTTGTACAACGATACAGATCCATGAACCAACCTGCTCTGATTTGGGAGAAAAGCGCCGAGAAGCCTGGCTGTTTCCCCCTGGAAAGAGCTCGAGCCCAATTTCTGAAACCCACGGCAGCCATGTTCAATTGTTGCTGTGACATTGAACAGTGAAATACGCATGCGTCCGGTGACAACTTCGGGAATTTTTTTATTTATTTTTTTCTTCTCTTCGCTTCTTCTTCTTTGGGATTTGGTTGGTGGATTGCATCCAACTTGAAGGTGCATACACCGCCATCTACTGTACTGGAGGGTGAGGCCAAGCGACCACTTTCTCCAAAAATGTCAGTCCTACTGGACCAGATTCTACTTCATTCAAACTCGGCGGTCCTCCCCATACTGCATCCTCACTCCCAGGTTCCATCTCTGAGCTACTGGAGGACGTGTCCCTGTTTGTACACGTGACGCCAAGCTCCCTCACCACACCACCTGCCACCGCAGTTAATTCAACCTTCACTCTCGTCACGTTCAATTTCCTTCTTCTGTAGCTTTTCCAAAGGTTCTGTGATATCCTCCATTCCATATTCACTCAAAACATATTCCACTTTTCTTCCTTGTCTACTACCATCATTACCACCTTTAAAAAGGGGGTATTTTTTTTACAGAATAGCAGTCTCTTTGATCGTAAAAATGTCAAAGTATAGAAATGTCAAACATAAAACAATCCAAATAGTGAATTGTATTTTATTCTCAAACATCCACAGTGCTCGGTTAAATGGTGTATATTGTATATCCTTCCATACAAGTAGGCTTGAGTTTCTATGCAGCTGGAGACTTGGGTTTCTCCTACTGTAGCCTACACATGTTGTTTTAACAATGTTAAACACTTAAATGGACAACACATTGTAAGATTTCAGCCAAAAGATTTATTGACTTCCTCTGTTTTGCAACAATAACAAAAGGGAGTAGTTAGTTATATTGAGACCATAGTGATATGCCTACTGGTCACCAACAGGGGCTGGAGGGATCTGATATTCTGAGTGAATGCACTGAAACTCAGAGTCCTTCTCCCTTCTCCATCAGATCCTGCTCAGCTGCATTTAGTCTGCATTTACTGAGGGATCGTCACTCTGCCTCTGCTGATGAAGGACCCACTTTCTTGACAGCCATAAAGAGAACAGATGACTCCATTTATAGTAGGCCTGCAATGTCTTTTTCCACTTTCTCAGTAGGGCCATGAAGTTCATAACTGGGGAAAAGGAGAGGCCATTATAGAATAGGACATTAAGTATGTTCAAATCTTATTTGTTAATTAATTAATTAATTGAATGAATGAATGCATGAATGATTGATACATTTTATATACACTGTCAAATCATGTTTCATTAATGTGTTTAACTTACCGCCTGAAAGGTGCCCCATCAGAATCGATTAGAAACTTCTCAAAGTTCCAGCGAATATCGTTGACTTTGATGGGTGACCAGTAGAACTTCTTTATATCTCCTATGACAGGGTTCACATAGGGCAAAGACTCCTGTTGTACAAGACATTAACACATGCTGTTAGTGAGGTCTAATGTCCATAAGGTATTCAACTTGTCCCCAGAGTGCAGTACATAATAGTGCATAAGGACATATACTACCTTGAGATAGGCGAAAAGAGGACATGTCAAATATACTACCTTGAGATAGGCGAAAAGAGGACATGTCAAATATACTACCTTGAGATAGGCGAAAAGAGGTTCTTCATTCAACCCATTGACCTCGATCTTGCCAAACACAGGGAACTTGGGGACAAACCCCCCACCTGGCCTTACATACTTGAGAAGGTTGAGGGTTTCATGATTTACCTCTGAGGAAGAAACAACAACAAATGCAACAGACCAACAGACCTTACAGCCTGTAAGTTACAACAGATCAAAAACCTTTATTGTCATTTCAAAAAGACTCTCTTACCAGGTGCCTGAAGACCAAACTGATTGCAGGGGAATCCCAGGACAGTGAAGTTGAGGTCACCAAACATTTCCATGAGTGCATTCATTCTGTGGTACTGTTAGGATGACACATACAATTAGAACACCACCTCAACATTCCCCTTGGGCTGACTCTAGAATATCTCTAATACTACAACACAATCAAAGGTTTGGCCTATGCCCGCATTAGGCTTTTAGCCTGTATAGGCTAGCACCATGAATCCTCGTTAGCCTACCTCCTCTATCGTTGACCCTCAGAAGGTGGCCAGGTTGACAATGAGGAGCACCTTGCCCCTGTAGATACCGAGAGGAACGCTCTGACCGTTCAAGGTCTCAGCGCTGAAATCATAGATTGATTTAACGCACGCCATTAGAGGTTCTACTTCTTCTTTAGCTTGAGGCCTTTATCCAGAGCAGAGCAGTCAGCGGTGGGTATTCACTAAAGCCACCCGGTTGGTCCTCCTCATTCAGAGAACCATAACTATAGGCTCAGCAGTTGTTCAGCGTGGTTGACTCCATTGTGTCGCGGCATGCTAAGAGATGAATTGACAGGATGGTTATTTGTTCAGCAGTTTGCATGGGTATGCAGATCATGTTAGTGACAGTTAGTCATTGGTTATCTCTCCTTATTCACTTGACAGGTATGTAAGAAAATCGATGCATATCTTGGAAATACTAATAATATACTAATAAATACTAATATTGGTGCCGTTCCTGGGGTCACTATAGGACATATGATCTATTTTACAATAAACAAATAAAGTACTATATCGTCATATTATTGATTATTTTATACATGGTAGAGAATTAAGTATGATCAACATAACCAAAGCTTAGATGGAATTTAATATTTAATTAATTGAGCCTATTGGTTATTGCTGTGTCAAAGATTGGCCCATACCTTTAGTTTGCTATACATTTTAATACATTGCATTTGTAGAACACTTTTTATTTACTGACATGAATCAAAGCTCTTCACATTGTGAGCAACCATTGGATAATACAAATAATTCCTTCTGATAAAGAACTGATCAAGTCATTCCTACGATTGCCAATATGACAAAAGAAAAACGATGTTTTTCCTTGTTTGGAGCGCTTACAGCAAAGATAATATTCCTCTCGTGTAACAGACATTGACCGGGTGGTGCGTATCGGTAAAATCCACAGGCATCGAATGTCACTTGGATCCTAACGCTCGGTCGTATATTTTTTTTAACCAAAACATCGCACATACTTGTCAAAGACCATCAATATCTACTCCAATGTATTATTTTTCTCAGCTTTATTTCTCCCAAAACAAACACATTTACTGAGATATAGATTCCCTATTCCGGCGCAGAGAGGTTGACTCTGCATTCTGGAACGTACCCAGTGTCCGAACCCGGAAGTTTGGGAATACAGACAAAAAAGCTGTCGCTGATCCAGAAAGCTTCAACCAAGGCTCACAAGATAGCTAACAAACTGTCGTTGTACATGTAGCTATCTCGCATATTTCTGCGGATTCAAAATGGATGCGGAAACAGAGTGTTGCAAGTATGTATTTTGTAAGCACGTATTTTTGTTTTAACGTTACAATAAAAACGTGTCAGCAGAACTAGCTAACCGTTAGTTACCTATTCTTACTACTGTAGTTTGCTACGGCAGTTGGAGAATGCATGTCCTGCAGAATCATCACATGCTTTACGCTTGAGCTAGCTAGCTACATATCTAGCCATCAATCTTTGTAGAGCTAGTTCGAACGCGAGGCAGACGTTGATGTGTGACTGTGCTAAATTTGTCCATTAACTTGTTGATCAAGTTTGAAATGTCTGTTGGCAGATGTCACCTCTTGGATTTGCCCTGGGAGGATGTGTTGGTAACGCACATCTTCTGCTACCTGCCATTACGCCAGCTGGTGCGGCTACAGAGAGTGAGCAAGCAGTTCTATGCCCTCATCCAGGTGTACCTGGCCAACTGTCGCACCTTTGACCTCACACAGGTAGGCCACACATGACCCATTCTATTTATTTCAGGATTTCCTTACAGTTTCTTGTACTTAAATGCTCATACACTATTTAGCCTAATACTCAGTTTAAGATCACACTCCTGTAATGTTCACAGATAGGGCCTAGCCTTCCCAAGGAGGCATTCTGCAACATACTAAGGGACAACAAAGTCCTACAGAACTTGTCCGTCCAGAACTGCTCCGATTGGGTGACAGACACGGAGCTGCTGCCTGTGATTGGCCAGAACCAGCACCTGCTGAGAGTAGACATGAGGGGATGTGACCGGCTGACCCGTCACTCCTTAGTAGCGGTGTCGTTGAGCTGCACACACCTGCAGTACCTGGGCCTGGCCCACTGTGAATGGGTGGACAGCCTGTCCATACGCAGCCTGGCTGACCACTGTGGGGGCCTGAGGTCCATCGACCTGACTGCCTGCCGCCAGCTCAAAGACGAGGCCATCTGCTATTTATCCAAGAAGTGTCTGAAGATGAGGTCGCTGTCTGTGGCGGTCAACGCCAACATTACAGACGTGTCTGTGGAGGAAGTGGCCAAGAACTGCAGGGAGCTGGAACAGCTGGACCTGACAGGCTGCCTGAGGGTTAGGAACGACTCCATCAGGTACTGTTGTTTTGATACACTGACTGCTCAAATCATTGGTATCATCTCTCTCTGTCTGTGTGTGTTTGTATTTTGCTAATGTAGGTTATCTATATACTAGTCATATATACTATTCAGGTTCTAGTCAGGTTCATATACTTAGTCAGGTTAATATACTTAGTCAGGCTCGTATACTAGTCAGGTCTGTATACTAGTCAGGTTAATATACTAGTCAGGGTTATATACTATTTAGGCTCTAGTCAGGTTCATATATATAGTCAGGTTAATATACTAATCAGCTTCTAGTCAGGATCATATGCTAGTCAGGTTCATGTACTAGTCTGGTTCATGTACTAGTCTGGTTCATATACTAGTCAGGTTCATATACTAGTCAGGTTCATATACTAGTCAGGTTAATATACTAGTCAGGTTAATATACTAGTCTGGTTCATATACTAGTCAGGTTCATATACTAGTCAGGTTCATATACTAGTCAGGTTCTAGTCTGGTTCATTACCTAGTTTGGTTCACATGCTAGTCTGGTACAGGTTCTAGTCAGGATCCTATACTAGTCAAGTTGATATACTAGTCAGGTTCATATACTAGTCAGGTTCTAGTCAGGTACATATACTAGTCTAGGCTTTATACTGGGGAAGAGAAGGACATGTTTCATCCCTCTCCTGCCAGTTGGGCGTGGCCACTGAGTGAGCATAAAATGACTTATGAAAACAATTCTCTCATTTAGAAAGATAAAATTACATTTAATAGTTTCATATTTAAACATTTCAATTGCATAACAATTTCATGTGAATCTGATAACTAGAATGTGTAGACTTTCCAAGATAGAATTTATGTCATCCTATCATCAGTAATAATGTCCCAGACGACAACTGATCTGACATCATATTCTTTAAGTAAAAACGGACACTTTCAACTGGTTGGATTACAGAAATATTGTCCCATTCCCCAACCTTTTGATGTTACCATACTATCACTATGTTAAAAAAAAGGCTTTCCAAGTGTCCATTCTGTAGAGTAGAGAGAGAAAAGGTATTTATGGGGGAGAGGGGGGGGGGTCATAAACCTCACCCAACAGGGTAATGTCATGACACATTTTTTAGGTCATCTGCAATGGCACACCTGTAAGAACCCTCTTCGTGCTCTGTCCAGGACGGTCGCAGAGTACATCCTGCTCCAGCTTGCTTTGGATGAAGGGGAGACTGGCACTCCTACTTTGATATCCACTGGGAAACCTGTCCTTACACCTTTTGCTCCTGCTGTGTGTGTGTGCGTGGCAGGACTGTTGCAGAGTACTGCCCCAAGCTGCAGTCTCTGAAGGTGAACCACTGTCACAACGTGACTGAGTCCAGTCTGGACCCCCTGCGGAAGAGGAACGTTGAGATTGACGTGGAGCCACCACTACAGAGGGCCCTTGTGCTGCTGCAGGTATGAGGGCGAAGGACGCACTCATGTACAAGTACTACTGCCATTTATAACACAACAATTAGTGTATTTTAAAAATCACATATCACCCTCCCCCCAATTAATAACATCGCGTTAATAACACGTTTTAATGTGAATGGCTGAACACACAGTGTCTTGTATTGTTTCACTGAGGCATTGATGAAAGCAATTGTACTGTAAGGACCGTACAAAACAAAATGTCCACCTGAAAGGATATGAAGTATCATCTATAATGTATTGTTGTTGTCTGTTTGTCTATTTCCCTGGTGATACTGCAGGATGTGGTGGGGTTCGCTCCCTTCATCAACCTCCAGATCTAGGCTAAAGGACATCTGTATTATTCATCCAACCAATTGGAAACAGGTAGGCTAGCTAGGCTAAAGGACATCTGTATTACTCATCAAACCAATTGGAAACAGGTAGGCTAGCTAGGCTAAAGTACATCTGTATTACTCATCCAACCAACTGGAAACAGGTAGGCTAGCTAGGCTAAATGACATCTGTATTATTCATCCAACCAATTGGAAACAGGTAGGCTAGCTAGGCTAAATGACATCTGTATTACTCATCCAACCAACTGGAAACAGGTTGGCTAGCTAGGCTAAAGGACATCTGTATTACTCATCCAACCACTTGGAAACAGGTAGGCTAGCTAAGCTAAAGTACATCTGTATTACTCATCCAACCAACTGAAAACAGGTAGGCTAGCTAGGCTAAAGGACATCTGTATTGCTCATCCAACCAATTGGAAACAGGTAGGCTAGCTAGGCTAAGGAACATCTGTATTACTCATCCAACCAACTGAAAACAGGTAGGCTAGCTAGGCTAAAGGACATCTGTATTGCTCATCCAACCAATTGGAAACAGGTAGGCTAACTCGCTAGCTAACGCATCTTAGAATCAGCTAAATATTTGAATCTTTTTGCTCTAAATACCTGTTTAGGTGTGTTCCTATGTATTCATGCAGTATAAATGCTATGTAACTACAAATCTCATGAAGTGTGCACTTGTTCACTACTCCCCATATATAAAGTATTAGGTACGGGCTAGACAGTTTCCACAATATTTATTATACCAGTAATTACCAGTAAAAGCAGTGCGTACTTGGGGACAAAGGACAGAATATTGGGCTCTACTTTAATGTTCTGCAGTCTATGTAACCAGAGGTATTGTTTTTTTTTGTGCAGGTTTTCCTCCACTAGGAGAATGACCTGTTTCAATTGAAACACACCCTGTGTATGCTGGGACATCAATTAAGCAATTCAAGAAACAAACAAAAACGGATGTATATGGGAAATATATTGTGAAACTTGTCTCTTTTTATTTATTACAGTGATGTTGCAGATTATAATTATGCACTTAGGAAAAGACTGAAGGAAGCCGTGCACTTTTCAGTAACGCTGTCACGAGTCCAAAAGATTCCTGCAGTATTTAATTTGTATCTCATCACACACTAACAACACTTTAGATGGTCTTGTGATCTATAGCTTTTAAAAAAAGGACCGTTCCAACCAAAGGAGAAGCCGTAACTATGAGAGCATATTGTTGAGTTTTTGTGTGTTTATTGACATGTTACTCTGCTAAATGTACGATACATACACCTCTAAATGTCTCATACAGATTAGCTAGGTAAACTTTATATATATTAGGTAAGTAAATGTTTTATATTCGGTAAATAAATGTTTTATATTGTGTGTTTGCATTGACCTTACATTGACTGAAACTCTTCTCTTCGTACAATATTCTTTTTAATGGTTAGTTGAGCTGATCAGTCTTGGCCCAGCCCACCATTTTGTTAAAATGTGTCATTTTAAAATGTTATAAGACTCTGGATACCGTGATCTTGAAATCCTCCTTTTTGCCTGTTTACTTCAGGAAATCTGCTTTTCCATGTTGAATGTCTGAAAACATGTAGGTCTAGTTGTAAAACGACATTTTAGTTCCATAAGCTTTCTCATATGGTAGGCTATGAAGAAGGACACGTTTCTGTTTGTTTTTCAATAGTCACATATTACAATCTCAGTTTTACATCTGGGAAGAAACATGAGAGGAACATGCAGTGTAAAGTCTATGTTAATGTGATCACCCCACGTTGTATTGTTCCACTGAGGAGTTGCAGTATTGAAACTAGTTGTATTCAATGTGTAATAAGGGACCATCCAATCATGTCTATCTGAGAATATAAAGCACTATCTATAACCAATGAGCGTTTTTATCTTTGTCTTGCTAGTTATCTTACTACGTTCTCTGGGTGGCAGTTGGAAGGAACAGGACTTCTCTTTGTGTAAGCATAACATTACAACCGGAAGGAATGCTCTCTTCCTGTAACAAACAGATGGCTGTACATGTGCACGCCATTGAACTTTAAGTGAAAACGTACTTAAATTCAGGCATGGAAGGTGACACTGTTCTTCTAATTATCCCACAATGCTTCACTGCGAATCGAGAAGTGGGGGGTATTTTTTACTGTCACAGTACTCGGCCTCCTGACTGTTAATGCAACCAGGGTCAGTTTTACAGCCTTACCCTTGTAACAGTTTTTAGGGGTTAAATGCCTTGCTCAAGGCCACAATGGCAGTAGGGGGATGGCACCAACCCTGTGCCTGTTGTCTTTTAGATGCTGTGCTTGATTTAGTTTGTCTGGTGCAATGCAATCAATGGAATAGTCCAAAAAAAGTGCAAACCCCACTCACCCATCTGGCAAACCCCACTCACCCATCTGGCAAACCCCACTCACCCATCTGGCAAACCCCACTCACCCATCTGGCAAACCCCACTCACCCATCTGGCAAACCCCACTCACCCATCTGGCAAACCCCACTCACCCATCTGGCAAACCCCACTCACCCATCTGGCAAACCCCACTCACGCATCTGGCAAACCCCACTCACCCGTCTGGCAAACCCCACTCACCCGTCTGGCAAACCCCACTCACCCGTCTGGCAAACCCCACTCACCCGTCTGGCAAACCCCACTCACCCGTCTGGCAAACCCCACTCACCCGTCTGGCAAACCCCACTCACCCGTCTGGCAAACCCCACTCACCCGTCTGGCAAACCCCACTCACCCGTCTGGCAAACCCCACTCACCCGTCTGGCAAACCCCACTCACCCGTCTGGCAAACCCACTCACCCGTCTGGCAAACCCCACTCACCCGTCTGGCAAACCCCACTCACCCGTCTGGCAAACCCCACTCACCCGTCTGGCAAACCCCACTCACCCATCTGGCAAACCCCACTCACCCATCTGGCAAACCCCACTCACCCATCTGGCAAATCCCACTCACCCATCTGGCAAACCCCACTCACCCATCTGGCAAACCCCACTCACCCATCTGGCAAACCCCACTCACCCATCTGGCAAACCCCACTCACCCATCTGGCAAACCCCACTCACCCATCTGGCAAACCCCACTCACCCATCTAGCAAACCCCACTCACCCATCTAGCAAACCCCACTCACCCATCTGGCAAACCCCACTCACCCATCTGGCAAACCCCACTCACCCATCTGGCACTCCCACACAGGCTCAAGCAAACGCTCAAACAACAAGCTGAATGAAGTCAACTTGAACTTTTAACACTGTTGGTCCTGCTTCAGGAACCCTCACATGCTGACAGCTCTCTTGACTAGCTGGAGGAGCCAGTGTTTCACCTCAACAGGAATATTATAACCCTCACATGCTGACAGCTCTCTGACTAGCTGGAGGACCCAGTGTTACACCTCAACAGGAATATTATAACCCTCACATGCTGACAGCTCTCTGACTAGCTGGAGGACCCGGTGTTACACCTCAACAGGAATATTATAACCCTCACATGCTGACAGCTCTCTGACTAGCTGGAGGACCCAGTGTTACACCTAAACAGGAATATTATAACCCTCACATGCTGACAGCTCTCTGACTAGCTGGAGGACCCAGTGTTTCACCTCAACAGGAATATTATAACCCTCACATGCTGACAGCTCTCTGACTAGCTGGAGGACCCAGTGTTACACCTAAACAGGAATATTATAACCCTCACATGCTGACAGCTCTCTGACTAGCTGGAGGACCCATTGTTACACCTCAACAGGAATATTATAACCCTCACATGCTGACAGCTCTCTGACTAGCTGGAGGACCCAGTGTTACACCTAAACAGGAATATTATAACCCTCACATGCTGACAGCTCTCTGACTAGCTGGAGGACCCAGTGTTACACCTAAACAGGAATATTATAACCCTCACATGCTGACAGCTCTCTGACTAGCTGGAGGACCCAGTGTTTCACCTCAACAGGAATATTACAACCCTCACATGCTGACAGCTCTCTGACTAGCTGGAGGACCCAGTGTTACACCTAAACAGGAATATTATAACCCTCACATGCTGACAGCTCTCTGACTAGCTGGAGGACCCATTGTTACACCTCAACAGGAATATTATAACCCTCACATGCTGACAGCTCTCTGACTAGCTGGAGGACCCAGTGTTACACCTAAACAGGAATATTATAACCCTCACATGCTGACAGCTCTCTGACTAGCTGGAGGACCCAGTGAGGCACCTCAACAGGAATATTATGCCAGTAAATATCTGAAGGAAAATGCACAAACATACAGAGACAGTCCCTGAGGTAACCAAATACTGTATATGAACAATGTTGTGTATTTTGAAGTGTTCTTGTGGGTTAGCTAAGGCAGAGTAGCCTGTAATGCTTTTGAGAATAGAATGTTGATGTCTGGACGATGTAGAAACGATGTAGAATTGCATCATTTAAAATGTAGTATTTAAAAAAAAAAAACGTCTGCAAGACATCTTGCCAATTAACAAACTATGTCTAAACTGCATCTTCCCAATGCGTAATGTATATAGGTTACATCGTGCCTACGTTGGGCAGAGTGTGCTATCTGGGATCAGGCATCAAATTAGCACGAAATGACAAGGGGGGGGGGGGAAGAGAACCTCATCATTGAAAGCACATAGAACATCATACATATTTATTACCTGATGATCTTCCTTGATTTTGGGGGGCGGCAGGTAGCCTAGTGGTTAGAACGTTGGGCCAGTATCGGAAAGGTTGCTGGATTGAATCCCCGAGCTGACAAGGTAAAAATCTGTTGTTCTGCCCCTGAACAAGGCAGTTTAAGATTTTTTACTCTTGACAGCTCGGAGATTCTGTCGTTCTGTTCAGGGGCAAAATTACAGATTTGTACCTTGTCAGCTCGGGGATATAAACTTGCAACCTTTCGGTTACTAGGCCAACGCGCTAACCACTAGGCTACCCTGCCGCCCCAGTTAACTCACTGGTCCTAGGCTGTCATTGTAAATAAGAATTTGTTCTCAACTAACTTTCCTACTAGACTGTGGAGTTTTTCAGGATAAAAAATGAACAGAATGGAGCTAAAAGCACAGCCAAAGTCATAGAGGACAACCTGGTTCAGTCTGCTTTCCACCAGACACTGGGAGATGACTTCACCTTTCAGCTGGACAATACCCTACAACACACAACTATACACTGGAGTTGTATACCAAGACGACATTGAATGTTCCTGAGGGGCCTAGTTACAGTTTTGACTTGAAATCGGTTTGAAAATCTATGGCAAGACTTGAAAGTGTCTGTCTAGCAATGATCAACAACCAACTAACCACGGCCTGATAGCTATCTAGAGCATATTGGACTGTTAGCTGATCCATTGTCAAGTTTCTTGGACCACTATACCCATTTTGCCGATTGGACTTAGACCCCTCTGCTACTTGGAACCCTACTAATTCCACGACTGGTCTATCGACATCACTGCATTAGGAGGCAAAAACAGACTTTCCCCTATCGCGACGTACCTCTAAGGCCCTTCTGCTAGCTGCTAACTGCTAGCTTGCTAGCCCCGGCCTGCTAACTGTCTGAATCGCTGTGTCCCCAGCCAGCCCAACCACTCACTGGACCCATACAATCACTTGGCTATGCATGCCTCTCCCTAATATCAATATGCCTTGTCCATCACTGTCCTGGTTAGTGATTACTGTCTTATTTCACTGTAGCCCTGATCAATATGCCTTAATCAACCATGTTGTTCCACCTCCCACATATGCGATGACATCACCTGGTTTAAACATCTCTAGAGACTATATCTCTCTCTTCATTACTCAATGCCTAGGTTTACCGCCAATGTACTCTCTTCCTACCAAACCTTTGTCTGTACATTATGCCTTGAATCTATGCTATCGTGCCCAGAATCCTGCTCCCTTTACTCTCTGTTCCCGAACGTGCTAGACGGCCAGTTCTCATAGCCTTTAGCCGTACCCTTATCCTACTTCTCCTCTGTTCCTCTGGTGATGTAGAGGTTAAAACTTCTTAGGGCTGTAATCCCGTTTAACGGGATGATATGACAACAGCCAGTGAAATTCAAAACAACAGAAATCTCATAATTCAAATTCCTCAAACATACATGTATCGTATACCATTTTTAAATGTAATCTTGTTGTTAATCCCACCAAAGTGTCCGATTTCAAATAGGCTTTACAGCAAAAGCACCACAAATGGTTATGTTAGGTCAGAGCCAAGCCACAGAAAAACACAGCCATTTTTCCAGCCAAAGAGAGGAGTCACGAAAAGCACAAATAGAGATAAAATGTATGACTAACCTTTGATGATCTTCATCAGATGACACTCATAGGTCTTCATGTTATACAATACATGTATGTTTTGTTCGATAAAGTGCATATTTATATTTAAAAAATCTCAGTACACATTGGCACATTATGTTCACTAGTTCCAAAAACATCCGGTGATATTGCAGAGAGCCACAACAGTTTACAGAAATACTCATTCGAAATGTCAATGAAAATACAATTGTTAGACATGTAAATATAGATACACTTCTCCTTAATGCAACCGCTGTGTCAGATTTCAAAAAAGCTTTACAGAAAAAGCAAACCATGCAATAATCTGAGTACAGCTTTCAGATAACAAAGCAGCCAAAAAGATATCCGCCATATTGGGTAGTCAACATTAGTCATAAATAGCATTATAAATATTCACTTACCTTTGATGATCTTCATCAGAATGCACTCCCAGGAATCCCAGTTCCACATTAAATGTTTGATTTGTTCGATAATGTCCATCATTTTTGTCCAAAGAGCTACTTTTGTTAGCGCGTTTGGTAAACAAATCCAAATCCAAAGTAATGAAGCGCGTTCCCTAGTTGCAGACGAAATGTCAAAAAGTTCCGTTACTGTCCGTAGCAACATGTCAAACGATGTATGGAATCAATCTTTATGATGTATTTAACATAAAACTTCAATAATATTCCAACCGGAGAATTCCTTTGTCTTCAGAAAAGCAAAGGAACGCAGCTACCTCTCATGTGAAATGCGCATGACCAGCACGTGACTGCTGGCAGACTTCTGACTCATTCCTCTCTCATTCGGTCCCACTTCACAGTAGAATCCTCAAACAAGTTTCTAAAGACGGTTGACATCTAGTGGAACAACATATCCCACTGTGTATTCAATAGGGGCTGGATTGAAAATCCACCAACCTCAGATTTTCCACTTCCTGTTTGGATTTCTTCTCAGGTTTTTTCCTGCCATATGAGTTCTGTTATACTCACAGACATCATTCAAACAGTTTTACAAACTTCAGAGTGTTTTCTATCCCTAACGAATAATAATATGCATATATTAGAAACTCGGACTGAGGAGCAGGCAGTTTACTTTGAGCACCTCTGGGCACCTTTCATCCCAGCTACTCAATACTGCCCCTGCAGCCATAAGAAGTTAATCCAGGACCTGCAGTGCCTAGCTCCACTCCTACTCCCCAGGTGCTCTCATTTGTTGACTTCTTTAACCGTAAAATCCTTGGCTTCATGCATGTTAACATTAGAAGCCTACTCCCTAAGTTTGCTTTATTTACTGCTTTAGCACATTCTGCCAACCCGGATGTCTTAGCCGTGTCTGAATCCTGGCTTAGGAAAACCACCAAAAACCCTAAAATTTCCATCCCTAACTATAACATTTTCCACCAAGATAGAACTGCCAAAGGGGGCTGTGTTGCAATCTACTGCAGAGATAGCCTGCAGGGTTCTGTCTTACTATCCAGGTCTGTAAACAAAACAATTCGAGCTTCTACTTCTAAAAATGCACCTTTCCAGAAACAAGTCTCTCACCGTTGTCGCTTGTTGTAGACCACCCTCTGCCCCCAGCTGTGCCCTGGACACCACCCTCTGCCCCCCATCTATATTCTGAGCTCGTGTTGCTAGGTGACCTAAACTGGGAGATGCTTTAACACCCCGGCCATCCTACAGTCTAAGCTTGATGCCCTCAATCTCCCACAAATTATCTATGAACCTACCAGGTACAAACCCAAATCCGTAAACATGGGCACCCTCATAGATATTATCCTAACTAACTCGCCCTCCAAATACACCTCTAGCCCATCCAATCTCCCCATACTGTATTTATTTATCTTGCGCCTTTGCACCCCAGTATCTCAACTTGCACATTCATCCTCTGCACATCCTACCATTCCAGTGTTTAATTGCTATATTGTAATTACTTTGCCACCACGGCCTATTTACTGCCTAACCTCTCTTATCCTACCTCATTTGCACACATTGTATATCGATTTTCCTACTGTATTATCGATTGTATGTTTGTTTATTCCATGTAAAACTCTTTGTTGTTGTATGTGTCGAACTGCTATGCTTTATCTTGGCCAGGTCGCAGTTGCAAATGAGAACTTGTTCTCAACTAGCCTACCTGGTTAAATAAAGGTGTTCTCAACTAGCCTACCTGGTTAAATAAAGGTGTTCTCAACTAGCCTACCTGGTTAAATAAAGGTGTTCTCAACTAGCCTACCTGGTTAAATAAAGGTGTTCTCAACTAGCCTACCTGGTTAAATAAAGGTGAAATATATATATATATTTTAAATATAACAGTTACATCAGGTGGTCTGGACCAGAACACACTGCAGGTCTGGTACAACAGTTACATCAGGTGGTCTGGACCAGAACACACTGCAGGTCTGGTACAACAGTTACATCAGGTGGTCTGGACCAGAACACACTGCAGGTCTGGTACAACAGTTACATCAGATGGTCTGGACCAGAACACACTGCAGGTCTGGTACAACAGTTACATCAGATGGTCTGGACCAGAACACACTGCAGGTCTGGTACAACAGTTACATCAGGTGGTCTGGACCAGAACACACTGCAGATCTGGTACAACAGTTACATCAGGTTGTCTGGACCAGAACACATTGCAGGTCTGGTACAACAGTTACATCAGGTGGTCTGGACCAGAACACACTGCAGGTCTGGTACAACAGTTACATCAGGTGGTCTGGATCAGAACACACTGCAGGTCTGGTACAACAGTTACATCAGGTGGTCTGGACCAGAACACACTGCAGGTCTGGTACAACAGTTACATCAGGTGGTCTGGATCAGAACACACTGCAGGTCTGGTACAACAGTTACATCAGGTCGTTCTTCTCCACATCTCTTTTGGACTTCCTGGATATCTCTTCCCATCCCGTGTCCAGTGTAAAGGTTAATTGCAGGCTGTGTTTTGGTGATGGTTTGCATACTATATGTCCCAGCTATTGCCATGTTTTGTTCTTCACCATCAAGGTCAAGGCTGCTGTTGTCTGTCTCAAATTAAATGTCCCCTCAAACAGATCTTTATTCATCCACTGTCAGTGGTATTGTGTATATTTTCTGCCACAGACAGTACCCAACCCTCTGAAACACTGTTCACATAACAGGCAATTAAACTATATTTCATCTGAAAATGTTTATTGAAAACATAAATAAATTTGCCCAATAAGCACTTATTGTCTTTAAAAGACATTGTTACAGTTGTTGTTTAGCTAAAATGGTTCTATATAGATTTTTTTAGGGGTCTCCTATATTAAGAATACAATAAAACTATTTTTTAGTTGTATCCAGATATTTCTTTTCTAAGAGTATAGTGAGTGACATTGTGTGCATTGAGTGTTGACTTATTTAATGACCTGGAGCGTAGATGGAAGGGTTTCTGAAGAATCCATTTACATCATGTTTTTGTACCAAGATTAGCCAAAATAATTTGTTCTTAGGGAACTTCTTAGGGGGTTGGGGGTGTGGAAATGACCTGGACAGGTAGGATGACCGATGTAACAGCAGAGAGACAACTCAGTCTCTGGACCTCCTAGCAGACTGTTTCCACCAACTCCACAATCTCCAGGTTAGTTGAACTTTATTATTATTGTTGCCCGAGGAGGAAGGGTTTTCTAGACCATGTGTGTCTGCTTCTGCTTTGCTTGTTCTTTGGAGTCTGGAACGACCGGGTTACTGTAAAATGACTTTGTGACAACTGCTGATGTAAAAAAAGGATTTAGAAATGAATTTGATTGGTTGGTTGGTTAATTGATTGACTTATTGTCCAACCTGGATGGGGGTGTTTTTTTGTGTAGGAAAGGATGAGATGACAGGGTGTGTTAGTGCTGGTCACTCTGCTGGGTTTCCTGTTGGCAAACCAGCTCAACCAGGTTAAGGCTAAGGAAGGTATATCAAGTGCGTGTGTGTGTGTACATTTTTCCCGACCTTATCAGGACCACAATCTCCTGACAAGTCTCTAGAATCTCCTGACAAGTCACTAGAATGTCCTGACAAGTCACTAGAATGTCCTGACAAGTCACTAGAATGTCCTGACAAGTCACTAGAATGTCCTGACAAGCCACTAGAATCTCCTGACAAGTCACTAGAATGTCCTGACAAGCCACTAGAATGTCCTGACAAGTCACTAGAATGTCCTGACAAGCCACTAGAATCTCCTGACAAGCCACTAGAATGTCCTGACAAGTCATTAGAATGTCCTGAAAAGCCACTAGAATGTCCTGACAAGTCACTAGAATGTCCTGACAAGCCACTAGAATCTCCTGACAAGTCACTAGAATGTCCTGACAAGCCACTAGAATGTCCTGACAAGCCACTAGAATCTCCTGACAAGCCACTAGAATGTCCTGACAAGCCACTAGAATGTCCTGACAAGCCATTAGAATGCCCTGACAAGTCACTAGAATGTCCTGACAAGTCATTAGAATGTCCTGAAAAGCCACTAGAATGTCCTCTTTCTGGGCCGTCAGTGGGCCCAGAAAACTGGATTCTGCAGAGATCGATCCTATTTCTCTCTCGCTCTCGCTCTCTCGCTCTCTCTTGCTCTCTCTCTGCTCTCTCTCTGCTCTCTGCACTCTCTATTCTCTCTCTCTCCTATTCTCTCTCTCTCCTCTCTCTCTCTCAATTCAATTCAAGGGCTTTATTGGCATGGGAAACATGTGTTAACATTGCCAAAGCAAGTGAGGTAGATAATATATAAAGTGAAATAAACAATAAAAATTAACAGTAAACATTACACTTACAGAAGTTTCAAAACAATAAAGACATTACAAATGTCATATTATATATATATATATATATATATATACAGTGTTTTAACAATGTACAAATGGTTAAAGGACACAAGATAAAATAAATAAGCATAAATATGGGTTGTATTTACAATGGTGTGTGTTCTTCACTGGTTGCCCTTTTCTCGTGGCAACAGGTCACAAATCTTGCTGCTGTGATGGCACACTGTGGAATTTCACCCAGTAGATATGGGAGTTTATCAAAATTCTTTGTGGATCTGTGTAATCTGAGGGAAATATGTCTCTCTAATATGGTCATACATTGGGCAGGAGGTTAGGAAGTGCAGCTCAGTTTCCACCTCATTTTGTGGGCAGTGAGCACATAGCCTGTCTTCTCTTGAGAGCCATGTCTGCCTACGGCGACCTTTCTCAATAGCAAGGCTATGCTCACTGAGTCTGTACATAGTCAAAGCTTTCCTTAATTTTGGGTCAGTCACAGTGCTCAGGTATTCTGCCGCTGTGTACTCTCTGTGTAGGGCCAAATAGCATTCTAGTTCTCTCTCTCTCTCTCTCTCTCTCTCTCTCTCTCTCTCTCTCTCTCTCTCTCTCTCTCTCAATGACAATATACACTTGTGTTTCATTTTTAATAACTTTGACAGATCAGTAGTTGTCATCATGTTGCTAGGTAGAGTAGCGTGATATGCTAGTTTACACACTCTGTATGTATGGCACTCTATTCTGTCCAGAACCCTGTGGTGTCTGGTCTAAAGTAGTGCACTGCATAGAGAATGTGGTACCATTTGGAATGCAGTCTATCATGTACTTCCTGCTGACTTTATAGATCAAAGGTCATGTTAGGGGATCTAGACACGGAGCAACAGGAAGATCAAAGGTCACATTAGGGGATCTAGACATTGGGCAACAGGAAGATCAAAGGTCACATTGGGGGAATAAGACACTGGGTAACAGATAACATTTCACTATCTCTGCTCTGACTCTACCTTGTGGACATGAATTGTAGTTACGTCTTTGGTTTCTGGGATTCATCTGATTACTTAATTAATAAACTTTCACTTTAAAGTTAAAATCCTTAGTTGCCACATACAGTTTTGGACTTATAAATGAACGTTATATCCATTCACTCTCCAAGAAAATAACTTACAAATGCATAATGAGCAGTCTGAAAACCTGAGCCCTCTGGAGCAGGTTTTCATCAAGGATCTCTCTGTACTTTGCTCTGTTCTCCTTTCACCTTTCTCTCGATCCTGACTAGTCTCCCAGTCCCTGCCACTGAAAAACATCCCCACAGCATGATGCTGCCACCACCATGCTTCATCATAGGGATGGTGTATGTTTCCTCCAGAGCGCTCAGGACCTCAGACTGGGGTGAAGGTTCACCTTCCAACAGGACAACGACCCTAAACACTCAGCCAAGACAACGCAGGTGTGGCTTTGGGACAAGTCTCTGAATGTCCTTGAGTGGCCCAGCCAGAGACCAGACTTTAACCCGATTGAATATCTCTGGAGAGACCGGAAATAGCTGTGCCACAACGCTCCCCATCCAACCTGACAGAGCTTGAGAGAATCTGCTGAGAAGATTGGGACAAACTCCCCAAATACAGGTGTGCCAAGCTTGTAGCATCATGCCCAAGAAGACACAAGGCTGTAATCGCGGCCAAAGGTGCTTCAACAAAGTACTGAGTAAAGGGTCTGAATACTTATGTAAATGTGATATTTCAGTTTTTTTATTTTTAAAAATAAATGTTCAACAATTTCCTGTTTTTGCTTTGTCATTATGGGGTATTGTGATGTCATTATGGGGTATTGTGATGTCATTATGGGGTATTGTGATGTCATTATGGGGTATTGTGTGTGGATTGATGAGGCAAAAAAACAATTAACTCAATTTTAGAATAAGGCTGTAACTTAAACAAAATGTGGGAAAAGTTAAGGTGTCTGAATACTTGCTGAATGCGCTGTATGGGCCACAGGAAGATTGATGTGGAGCGTGTCCACAGGACTTGAAAACCCACCACCGGCCCAGGTGACAGGCCCAGGCCAATAGGCCCAGGTCAATAGGCCCAGGCCGATAGGCCCAGGCCGATAGTGGTCAAGTTCCTGAGGTTCAAGGGCAAGGTAGCTGTTCTGGAAAGAGCCAAGATCTTGAGAGGAACGTATATCTTCCTCAACGAGGACTATCCTGAAGCCAAAAGAGGAAAGATCTTATCCCAGTCATGAAAGCTGCCCGAGTGCGTGTGGGGACATTGCTTACATCTGCTATGACAGACTCATTGTCCATCCTCCCTCCCAGAAGCCTGGAAGGGATGAGCGAGTCAAGCCTATGGGTTCGTAGCTTCAACCCCGAAACACACACACACACACACACACACACACACACACACACACACACCAATTGATTAATAGACTGCTGAATGTAGATATTTTTATCTTGCTGTGTCTGCTCTTTTCAGTATTATGTCTCTCTCTGATAAGATACCCAGGAAAGGGCTGAAAATAGCTCATATTATTATATGCAGCCTTAGAAATAAGGTTCATGAAATCAATAACTTGCTAACATCAGATAACATTCATAAATTAGCCATTTCTGAGACTCACTTATATAGTTCATGTGATGATACAGCAGTAGCAATACAAGGATATAACATCGAAAGAAGGGACAGAAATTCTTAGGGGGGAGGTGTTGCTGTATTCAGAGTCATGTTCCTGTAATGCTTAGAGACGATCTTATGATGGAGGTGTTGCTGTATTCAGAGTCATGTTCCTGTAATGCTTAGAGAAGATCTTATGGGGGAGGTGTTGCTGTATTTAGAGTCATGTTCCTGTAATGCTTAGAGAAGATCTTATGGGGGAGGTGTTGCTGTATTTAGAGTCATGTTCCTGTAATGCTTAGAGAAGATCTTATGGGGGAGGTGTTGCTGTATTTAGAGTCATGTTCCTGTAATGCTTAGAGAAGATCTTATGGGGGAGGTGTTGCTGTATTTAGAGTCATGTTCCTGTAATGCTTAGAGAAGATCTTATGATGGAGGTGTTGCTGTATTCAGAGTCATGTTCCTGTAATGCTTAGAGAATATCTTATGTCAAGTGTTATTGAAGTGTTGTGGTTGCAGGTTCACTTGGCACATCTAAAGCCTTTTCTTTTGGGGTGTTGCTATAGGCCACCAAGTGCTAACAGTCAGTATCTAAATAATATGTGTGAAATGCTTGATAGTGTATGTGATGTAAACAGAGAGGTCTACTTTCTTGGGACCCTGAATATTGGCTGGTTTTCATCAAGGTGTCCGCTCGAGAGGAAGCTTCTTGCTGTAACCAGTGCCTGTAATCTGGGTCAGGTTATTAATCAACCTACCAGGGTGTTTACAAACACTACAGGAACAAGATCATCCACATGTATCGCAACCACAACACTTCAATAACACTTGACATAAGAGCTTCTCTGACAACTTCCGGCGCAGACAGAGATGGCCGCCTCGCTTCGCGTTCCTAGGAAACTATGCAGTTTTTTGTTTTTTTACGTGTTATTTCTTACATTAGTACCCCAGCTCATCTTAGGTTTCATTACATACAGTCGAGAAGAACTACTGAATATAAGAGCAGCGTCAACTCACCATCAGTACGACCAAGAATATGTTTTTCGCGACGCGGATCCTGTGTTCTGCTTTTCACCCAGGACAACAGAGTGGATCCCATGCAGCGACCCAAAAAAACGACTCCGAAAAAGAGGGAAACAAGGCGGTCTTCTGGTCAGACTCCGGAGACGGGCACATCGTGCACCACTCCCTAGCATCCTTCTCGCCAATGTCCAGTCTCTTGACAACAAGGTTGATGAAATCCGAGCAAGGGTAGCATTCCAGAGGGACATCAGAGACTGTAACGTTCTTTGCTTCACGGAAACATGGCTCACTGGAGAGACGCTATTGGGGGCGGTGCAGCCAGCGGGTTTCTCCACGCATCGCGCCGACAGAAACAAACATCTTTCTGGTAAGAAGAGGGGCGGGGGCGTATGCCTTATGACTAATGAGACATGGTGTGATGAAAGAAACATACAGGAACTCAAATCCTTCTGTTCACCTGATTTAGAATTCCTCACAATCAAATGTAGACTGCATTATCTACCAAGAGAATTCTCTTCGATTATAATCACAGCCGTATATATCCCCCCCCAAGCAGACACATCGATGGCTCTGAACAAACTTTATTTGACTCTTTGCAAACTGGAATCCATTTATCCGGAGGCTGCATTCATTGTTGCTGGGGATTTTAACAAGGCTAATCTGAAAACAAGACTCCCAAAATTTTATCAGCATATCGATTGCGCAACCAGGGGTGGAAAAACCTTGGATCATTGTTACTCTAACTTCCGCGACGCATATAAGGCCCTGCCCCGCCCTCCTTTCGGAAAAGCTGACCACGACTCCATTTTGTTGATCCCTGCCTACAGACAGAAACTAAAACAAGAAGCTCCCACGCTGAGGTCTGTCCAACGCTGGTCCGACCAAGCTGACTCCACACTCCAAGACTGCTTCCATCACGTGGACTGGGACATGTTTCGTATTGCGTCAGATAACAACATTGACGAATACGCTGATTCGGTGTGCGAGTTCATTAGAACGTGCGTTGAAGATGTCGTTCCCATAGCAATTGATGGCAGCATTCGCGTGAAACTGAAAGCGCGAACCACTGCTTTTAATCAGGGCAAGGTGACTGGTAACATGACCGAATACAAACAGTGCAGCTATTCCCTCCGCAAGGCTATCAAACAAGCTAAGCGTCAGTACAGAGACAAAGTAGAATCTCAATTCAACGGCTCAGACACAAGAGGCATGTGGCAGGGTCTACAGTCAATCACGGACTACAAGAAGAAATCCAGCCCAGTCACGGACCAGGATGTCCTGCTCCCAGGCAGACTAAATAACTTTTTTGCCCGCTTTGAGGACAATACAGTGCCACTGACACGGCCTGCAACGAAAACATGCGGACTCTCCTTCACTGCAGCCGAGGTGAGTAAGACATTTAAACGTGTTAACCCTCGCAAGGCTGCAGGCCCAGACGGCATCCCCAGCCGCGCCCTCAGAGCATGCGCAGACCAGCTGGCCGGTGTGTTTACGGACATATTCAATCAATCCCTATACCAGTCTGCTGTTCCCACATGCTTCAAGAGGGCCACCATTGTTCCTGTTCCCAAGAAAGCTAAGGTAACTGAGTTAAACGACTACCGCCCCGTAGCACTCACTTCCGTCATCATGAAGTGCTTTGAGAGACTAGTCAAGGACCATATCACCTCCACCCTACCCGACACCCTAGACCCACTCCAATTTGTTTACCGCCCAAATAGGTCCACAGACGATGCAATCTCAACCACACTGCACACTGCCCTAACCCATCTGGACAAGAGGAATACCTATGTGAGAATGCTGTTCATCGACTACAGCTCGGCATTCAACACCATAGTACCCTCCAAGCTCGTCATCAAGCTCGAGACCCTGGGTCTCGACCCCGCCCTGTGCAACTGGGTACTGGACTTCCTGACGGGCCACCCCCAGGTGGTGAGGGTAGGCAACAACATCTCCACCCCGCTGATCCTCAACACTGGGGCCCCACAAGGGTGTGTTCTGAGCCCTCTCCTGTACTCCCTGTTCACCCACGACTGCGTGGCCATGCACGCCTCCAACTCAATCATCAAGTTTGCGGATGACACAACAGTGGTAGGCTTGATTACCAACAACGACGAGACGGCCTACAGGGAGGAGGTGAGGGCCCTCGGAGTGTGGTGTCAGGAAAATAACCTCACACTCAACGTCAACAAAACTAAGGAGATGATTGTGGACTTCAGGAAACAGCAGAGGGAACACCCCCCAATCCACATCGATGGAACAGTAGTGGAGAGGGTAGCAAGTTTTAAGTTCCTCGGCATACACATCACAGACAAACTGAATTGGTCCACTCACACAGACAGCATTGTGAAGAAGGCGCAGCAGCGCCTCTTCAACCTCAGGAGGCTGAAGAAATTCGGCTTGTCACCAAAAGCACTCACAAACTTCTACAGATGCACAATCGAGAGCATCCTGTCGGGCTGTATCACCGCCTGGTACGGCAACTGCTCCGCCCTCAACCATAAGGCTCTCCAGAGGGTAGTGAGGTCTGCACAACGCATCACCGGGGGCAAACTACCTGCCCTCCAGGACACCTACACCACCCGATGTCACAGGAAGGCCATAAAGATCATCAAGGACATCAACCACCCGAGCCACTGCCTGTTCACCCCGCTATCATCCAGAAGGCGAGGTCAGTACAGGTGCATCAAAGCTGGGACCGAGAGACTGAAAAACAGCTTCTATCTCAAGGCCATCAGACTGTTAAACAGCCACCACTAACATTGAGTGGCTGCTGCCAACACACTGACACTGACACTGACTCAACTCCAGCCACTTTAATAATGGGAATTGATGGGAAATGATGTAAATATATCACTAGCCACTTTAAACAATGCTACCTTATATAATGTTACTTACCCTACATTATTCATCTCATATGCATACGTATATACTGTACTCTATGTCATCGACTGCATCCTTATGTAATACATGTATCACTAGCCACTTTAACTATGCCACTTTGTTTACATACTCACCTCATGTATATACTGTACTCGATACCATCTACTGTATCCTGCCTATGCTGCTCTGTACCATCACTCATTCATATATCCTTATGTACATATTCTTTATCCCCTTACACTGTGTATGAGACAGTAGTTTTGGAATTGTTAGTTAGATTACTTGTTATTACTGCATTGTCGGAACTAGAAGCACAAGCATTTCGCTACACTCGCATTAACATCTGCTAACCATGTGTATGTGACAAATAAAATTTGATTTGATTTGATTTGATGTTCAAATGTTCATAAATGACCAGCATGGTCAAATAATAATAATCACAGTAGTTGTCGAGAGTCCAGCAAGTCAGCACCTCAGGAGTAAATGTCAGAGTATCTCTACCACTCCTGCTGTCTCTAGATGGTTGAAAACAGCAGGTCTGGGACAGGTAGCACGTCCGGTGAACAGGTCAGGATTCCATAGCCGTAGGCAGAACAGTTGAAACTGGAGCAGCAGCACGGCCAGGTGGACTGGGGACAGCAAGGAGTCATGATGCCAGGTAGTCCTGAGGCATGGTCCTAGGGCTCAGGTCTTCCGAGAGAGAGAAAGAAAGAGAGAATTAGAGAAGGCATACTTAAATTCACACAGGACACCGGATAAGACAGGAGAAGTACTCCAGATATAACAAACTGACCCTAGTCCCCTGACACATGAACTACTGCAGCATAAATACTGGAGGCTGAGACAGGAGGGGTCAGGAGACACTGTGGCCCCATCCGACGATAGGGCCAAACAGGAAGGGTATAACCCCACCCACTTTGCCCCCACACCACTAGAAGGATATCTTCAACCACCAACTTACCATCCTGAGACAAGGCCGAGTATAGCCCACAAAGATCTCCGCCACGGCACAACCCAAGGGGGGGGCGCCAACCCAGACAGGAAGATCACATCAGTGACTCAACCCACTCAAGTTTAGAGCTTCAAGTTCCTTGGTGTCCACATCACCAACGAACTAACATGGTCCAAGCACACCAAGACAGTCGTGAAGAGGGCACGACAAAACCTATTCCCCCTCAGGAGACTGAAAATATTTGATATGGGTCCTCAGATCCTCAAAAGGTTCTACAGCTGCACCATCGAGAGCATCCTGACTGGTTGCATCACTGCCTGGTATGGCAACTGCCCCCCCCCCCCCCCTCTTTTACACCACTGCTACTCTCTGTTGTTATCTTCTATGCATAGTCACTTTCTGAACTCTACCTACATGTACATATTACCTCAACTAACCGGTGCCCCCGCACATTGACTCTGTACCTGTACCCCCCTGTATATAGTCTAGCTATTGTTATTTTACTGCTGGTCTTTAATTACTTGTTACTTTTATTTCTTATATTTATCTGTATTTTGTAAACTGCATTGTTGGTTAGGGGCTCGTAAGTAAGCATTTCACTGTCAGGTACCTGTTGTATTCGGCGCATGTGACTAATACAATTTGATTTGATTTGAATATAACTAAAATGGTTTTCTTTAATAGAAGCCTCTCTAATTCCAAACATGTAAAGTGTGGTGTACCACAGGGCAGCTCTCTAGGCCCTCTACTTTCTTTATATTTTTACCAATGACTTGCCACTGGCATTAAACAAAGTATGTGTGTCCATGTATGCTGATGATTCAACCATATACGCATCAGCAACCACAGCTAAGGAAGTCACTGAAACCCTTAAAGAGTTGCAGTCTGTTTTGGAATGGGTGGCCAGTAATAAACTGGTCCTCAACATCTCTAAAACAAGAGCATTGTAATTGGTACAAATCATTCCTTAACTAGACCTCAGCTGAATCTGGTAATGAATGGTGTGGCTGCTGAACAAGTTGAGGAGGCTAAATTGCTTGGCGTTACCTTAGATTGTAAACTGTCATGGTCAAAACATATAGATTCAATGGTTGTAAAGATGGGGAGAGGTCTGGCTGTAATAAAGAGATGCACTGCTTTTTGGACACCACACTCCAAAAAGCAAGTTCTGCAGGTTCTAATTTTGTTGTGTGGTCCAGTGATGCAAGGAAAGCTGCAGCTGGCCCAGAACAGAGCGGCACGTTTTGCTCTTCACTGTAATCAGAGGGCTGTTATAAATACTTTGCATGCCAGTCTCTCTTGGCTAAGAGTTGAGGAGAGACTGCCTGCATCACTTCTTCTTTTTTTCTTATTTTTTGTCATTTTTTTTCGTTGTTGAATTTTCCCCCTTTTTCTCCCCAATTTCGTGGTATCCAATTGTTTTTAGTAGCTACTATCTTGTCTTATCGCCACAACTCCCGTACGGGCTCGGGAGAGACGAAGGTTGAAAGTCATGCGTCCTCCGATACACAACCCAACCAAGCTGCACTGCTTCTTAACACAGCGCCATCCAACCCGGAAACCAGCTGCACCAATGTGTCGGAGGAAACACCGTGCACCTGGCAACCTTGGTTAGCGCGCACTGCGCCCGGCCACAGGAGTCGCTGGTGGGTGATGAGACAAGGATTTCCCTACCGGCCAAACCCTCCCTAACCCGGAGTCTCTGGTGGCTAAGCTGGCGCTGCAGTACAGCGCCCTTAGCCATTAATGTGTTGAAAATCCCCAAATGTTTACATGGTCAACTTACACACAGCTCTGACACACACACACTTACCTCACCAGAAGTTCCACCAGGGTTTTTTTCACAGTCCCCAAATCAAAACCAAATTCAAGAAAGTGTACAGTATTGTATAGAGCCCTTATTGCATGGAACCCCGTTCCATCTCATATTGCTCAAGTGAACAGCAAACCTGGTTTCGAAAAGCAGATAAAAAACACCTCACGGCACAACGCCTCTCTCCTGTTTGACCTAGACAGTTTGTGTGTATGTACAGTATTGATATGAAGGCTACGTGTGCCTTTAAAAAACATGTTATGTAGTTCTGTTCTTGAGCTGTTCTTGTCTGTTGATGTTCTGTGCCGTGTTACGTCATGTTTCATGTTTTGTGTGGACCCCAGGAAGAGCAGCTGCTGCTTTTGCAACATCTAATGCGGATCCTAATAACATAGTAAATACCAAATACAAGATCGATTTGCATTAGTAGCTAACTGACTTGCACTTCATAGCAGCTCTATACTATTAGTAGCTAACTGACTTGCACTTGATAGCAGCTATATACTATTAGTAGCTAACTGATTTGTACTTGATAGCTGCTATATACTATTAGTAGCTAACTGACTTGTACTTGATAGCAGCTATATACTATTAGTAGCTAACTGATTTGTACTTGATAGCAGCTATATACTATTAGTAGCTAACTGATTTGTACTTGATAGCAGCTATATACTATTAGTAGCTAACTGATTTGTACTTGATAGCAGCTATATACTATTAGTAGCTAACTGACTTGCACTTGATAGCTGCTATATACTATTAGTAGCTAACTGACTTGCACTTGATAGCTGCTATATACTATTAGTAGCTAACTGACTTGCACTTGATAGCTGCTATTTACTATTAGTAGCTAACTGATTTGCACTTGATAGCAGCTATATACTATTAGTAGCTAACTGATTTGCACTTGATAGCAGCTATATACTATTAGTAGCTAACTGATTTGCACTTGATAGCAGCTATATACTATTAGTAGCTAACTGATTTGCACTTGATAGCTGCTATATACTATTAGTAGCTAACTGACTTGCACTTGATGGCAGCTATATACTATTAGTAGCTAACTGACTTGCACTTGATAGCTGCTATATACTATTAGTAGCTAACTGACTTGCACTTGATAGCTGCTATATACTATTAGTAGCTAACTGATTTGTACTTGATAGCTGCTATATACTATTAGTAGCTAACTGATTTGCACTTGATGGCAGCTATATACTATTAGTAGCTAACTGACTTGCACTTGATAGCAGCTATATACTATTAGTAGCTAACTGATTTGCACTTGATAGCAGCTATATACTATTAGTAGCTAACTGATTTGCACTTGATAGCAGCTATATACTATTAGTAGCTAACTGATTTGCACTTGATAGCAGCTATATACTATTAGTAGCTAACTGATTTGCACTTGATAGCAGCTATATACTATTAGTAGCTAACTGATTTGCACTTGATGGCAGCTATATACTATTAGTAGCTAACTGATTTGTACTTGATAGCTGCTATATACTATTAGTAGCTAACTGATTTGCACTTGATGGCAGCTATTTTCCAGCTATAGACCTAAGAATATATAGACCTAGACAGTGCTTTGTAACTGGTATAGATAATATGTAGACCTAGACAGTGTTCTATAACTGGTATAGAGAATATATAGACCTAGACAGTGTTCTATAACTGGTATAGATAATATATAGACCTAGACAGTGTTCTATAACTGGTATAGATAATATGTAGACCTAGACAGTGTTCTGTAACTGGTATAGATAATATATAGACCTAGACAGTGTTCTAGAACTGGTATAGATAATATATAGACCTAGACAGTGTTCTGTAACTGGTATAGAGAATATATAGACAGGGTTCTTTATTATTATGGATAGTAGTGTCATAACCTTTTGTATTACTCTACTATGTTCCATGTGCTGATGTATATTCTCCCACTAGTTCATTAGTTATTATCAGTATGCTAGTGATGACGAGACAGGGAATCGGTAGCTTAAGGCCGCCTCCTTTGAAGTTGCAGTCATGGCCCTTTGTCATGTTTAGTCATCGGTCTGTTCACTGTATTTCACTGTATTCCTGCCCTGCCATCTTGTGGAGCTTTCAACTTACTGTTTCCTATTAAATCAATGTTGCATTTCCTCTTGAGAGAACCGAACCTCAGGAACAGCTTCCTCGTATTGCCTTGCACTCCCCGAGGGCCGTGGCGGTGATGACATTCTGCCAGCCGGTGACGGTCAAGGAAATAACTGCCAGTCTCACGATAATTGACCGCTAATTAAAATTAATCAACGGTGCATTTATAACTGTCACATTGTCAATGAACTTTACTATTCTGATAGCACTTCACTAATGTTATTTCATTGTAATATGGTTGATTTCTATATCCTGACATTTACTCATTATAATTCCTCTTCATTGTACTTTCAGAAACACGCACACACGCACACACACACACACGCACGCACGCACGCACGCACGCACGCACGCACGCACACACACACACACACACAAATTGAAAAGCCCCATTGTCACGTTCTGACCTTTATTTCCGTTGTTGTGTATTTATTTAGTATGGTCAGGGCGTGAGTTGGGGTAGGCAGTCTATGTTTGTGTTTCTATGTTCGGTTTCTGTTTCGGCCTAGTATGGTTCTCAATCAGAGGCAGTTGTCTCTGATTGAGAATCATACTTAGGTAGCCTGGGTTTCACTGTTGGTTTGTGGGTGTTTGTTTCCGTGTCTGTGTTTGTTCACCACACGGTACTGTTTCGGTTTTCGTTCATGTTCACATTTACTGTTTTGTATTTCTCAGTGTTCAGTTTCTGTTTTATAATAAACGATATGGACACTTACCACGCCGCATCTTGGTCCGATCTATATATTCTCTATACATATACCAGTTATAGAACACTGTCTAGGTCTATATATTCTCTATACCAGTTATAGAACACTGTCTAGGTCTATATATTCTCTATACCATTTATAGAACACTGTCTAGGTCTATATATTATCTATACCAGTTATAGAACACTGTCTATATATTATCTATACCAGTTACAGAACACTGTCTAGGTCTATATATTCTCTATAACCAGTTATAGAACACTGTCTAGGTCTATATATTCTCTATAACCAGTTATAGAACACTGTCTATATATTATCTATACCAGTTACAGAACACTGTCTAGGTCTATATATTCTCTATAACCAGTTATAGAACACTGTCTAGGTCTATATATTCTCTATAACCAGTTATAGAACACTGTCTAGGTCTATATATTCTCTATACCAGTTACAGAACACTGTCTAGGTCTATATATTCTCTATACCAGTTACAGAACACTGTCTAGGTCTATATATTATCTATACCAGTTACAGAACACTGTCTAGGTCTATATATTCTCTATACCAGTTACAGAACACTGTCTAGGTCTATATATTCTCTATACCAGTTACAGAACACTGTCTAGGTCTATATATTATCTATACCAGTTATAGAACACTGTCTAGGTCTATATATTATCTATACCAGTTACAAAACACTGTCTAGGTCTATATATTCTCTATACCAGTTATAGAACACTGTCTGTGAACATAACCTGCCATTAAATATCATAACTGGAGTTGCCAGATTTCTCATGACTAGCAACATTTAGTCAACATACCCTCCTTTACATGGGGACAGGCCACCAAAAATCTGTAACTGTCCTCAGATATCCTCGGCGTTTGGTAACCCAAGCTTTATCAGTGAAAATATAGCCTCCCCACTGGGCACAGACGACGTCAGTTCAACCCCTGGTTTTCATTTACATTTGGTTTAGTTGTCAACGGGAATTCGATGTGAAATAAGCAATACATTTCACCGTGACATTGGACTTAAGTTAAAAATTGCTTGAAAATAATTCCCAAACGTTGATAACTGTAAAAAAGAAATCCAATCATTTTCCACGTTGATTCAATGTCATCAAGTTGCGTTTCATTGTTGAAATGACGTGGAAACAACGTTGATACCTACCAGTTTTTGCCCTGTGGGTAGGGCTTTCTTTTGAATGCTCATGGCTAGTTCCCGCAGCACGTTGATTGAGTGGCTGGTACTTTATGGATGGTCGGCCAATGAGAGTAGGCTACGAAAGGTACCTTGTGGTGGGGCTGACAAGAGGATGAAATGGGATCAACATGTTGTTCTTCTGTTCTGTGCATCTGGACAGGCTACTTTTCATCAATGTCCTCAGAGTTTTATATCATGTGCATTAGATTGAAGCCGATACACAACGTGACCCATCCATGTAACTCATCAGTCAGTGATGATGAAGGTGATAGAACACGGTCACCATGACCACGACTGCAGAATGGAGGTCATGTTGACTCAACACGCCTGTCCTATGGAATATCCAGTCAGGTGGGCTATATTTGGTCAGTAGTCCCCGCCTAGGCTACGTTGTAGTTGCGTATATGTCAGTTATATGTCTGTTATACTTTCTGTAGGCCTATAGGCTACCTAGACTACATTTGGAGCAATTTAGACATGTCCACAACTGTCTCTGTCTCTCTACCTCTCTCTCTACCGCTCTCTCTACCGCTCTCTCTACCTCTGTCTCTCTCTCGCCCTCTCTACCTCTGTCTCTCTCTCTCTCTACATCTGTCTCTCTCTCTCTTTACCTCTGTCTGTCTGTCTCTCTCTTTACCTCTCTCTCTCTCTCTCTCTCTCTCTCTGTCTCTCTCTCTTTACTTGTCTCTCTCTCTCTCTCTCTCTCTCTCTCTCTCTCTCTCTCTCTCTCCCTCTCTCTCTCTCTCTCTCTCTCTCTCTCTCTCTCTCTCTCTCTCTCTCTCTTTACCTCTCTCTCTCTCTCTCTCTCTCTCTCTCTCTCTCTCTCTCTCTCTTTACCTGTCTCTCTCTCTCTCTCTCTACAAGTCTTTCTCTGATAGTTTGTCCGTGTTGTATTTCTTTCATCTGGATGACTAGTGAATTAATCAAGAACCACCTGGCCACAGCAGGACACGGGACAGGGGTGTGAAGCAGCAAGATATGAGGGAAGAAGGGAAAGTAGGCTACTGTTATAAAAAATAAAAAATAATAATAAACTCAACACATGGTGGCAGCCTTGAGCTATTTTATATCCTCTGTTTCCTCTAACTTGTCTGCATTTTCGTATTTTGTTCAACTTCAAGATAATGAAAACGTTATATATATTTGATATATTTGATTCCGTTTTGATACTCTCAACCAAATATTTAATGTAAAACTTTATAATTAATTGCATATTCGTGCAATGTAAGGTATTTCCTCTGAAACCAGAATAAAATAATGATGTTCTGATAAAGTAGCCTTCTGTTATCAGTACAGTCATTAATAGTATGTTGTTCTAGTCATGCTATAGGCCTACACCTTTGCATGTAGTCAAATAAAAAATAAAAAACATTTTTTTTTGTCACGAGCTGAATACAACAGCATTTTCATCTTACCGTGAAATGCTTACTGACAAGCCCTTAACCAACAATGCAGTTCAAGAGTTAAGAAAATATAATAAAATAAAAAGTAATACAATAAAATAACAATAACTAGGCTATATATATGACTCCCTCCCTCCCATCACCACCTCCACCACCACCCCCTCCTCCACCACCAACATCTCCTCCACCACCAACATCTCCTCCACCACCAACATCTCCTCCACCACCAACATCTCCTCCACCACCAACATCTCCACCACCAACATCTCCACCACCTCCACAACCACCCCCTCCTCCACCACCAACATCTCCACCACCTCCACCACCACCCCCTCCTCCACCACCAACATCTCCACCACCTCCACAACCACCCCCTCTTCCACCACCCCCTCTTCCACCACCATCACCACCTCCACCACCACCCTCTCCTCCACCACCACCACCTCCACCACCATCACCGCCACCATCACCACCACCGCGGCATAACCTCAGTAGTCTTACGGTGAGTTTGGCAAACCACAAAGTCTTGCTTGAAGTCTTCTCTGCCATTAAAAAAACACAAGAGGTCCATTTTCCACTTCATGGTTTATCCCATCTGCTGTTGTGGCGGGGCAGGGACCGTAGGTGTACCAACAGAGAGTTGCATTGGGAGGGCTGCAGGGACTGTAGGTGCACCATCAGAGAGTTACATTGGGAGGGCTGCAGGGACTGTAGGTGTACCAACAGAGAGTTGTATTGGGAGGGCTACAGGGAGTGTAGGTGCACCAACAGAGAGTTGCATTGGGAGGGCTGCAGGGACTGTAGGTGCACCAACAGAGAGTTGTATTGGGAGGGCTACAGGGAGCGTAGGTGCACCAACAGAGAGTTGTATTGGGAGGGCTGCAGGGACTGTAGGTGTACCAACAGAGAGTTGTATTGGGAGGGCTACAGGGACTGTAGGTGCACCAACAGAGAGTTGCATTGGGAGGGCTGCAGGGACTGTAGGTGCACCAACAGAGAGTTGCATTGGGAGGGCTGCAGGGACTGTAGGTGCACCAACAGAGAGTTGCATTGGGAGGGCTGCAGGGACTGTAGGTGCACCAACAGAGAGTTGCATTGGGAGGGCTGCAGGGACTGTAGGTGCACCAACAGAGAGTTGCATTGGGAGGGCTGCAGGAACCAGATCCTTCTGTTACTGTTATCATAATGCTGATAAAGGAATGTGGTGTTATGTCATATTATATTATTATTAGTATGACTCATTGCGTGTTCTTTAGTAGACATGCGTTCATTAAGTAGCCCTGTATTAATTAATTAGGCCTGTGTTCATTAAGTAGTCCTGCGTTCATTAAGTAGAACTGCGTTCATTAAGTAGCCCTGTATTCATTAATTAGGCCTGTATTCGTTAAGTAGGCCTGCGTTCATTAAGTATCCCTGTATTCATTAATTAGGCCTGTATTCATTAAGTAGGCCTGTGTTCATTAAGTAGCCTTGTGTTCATTAAGTAGCCTTGCGTTCATTAAGTAGGCCTGCGTTCATTAAGTAGGCCTGTATTCATTAAGTAGCCCTGTATTAATTAATTAGGCCTGTGTTCATTAAGTAGCCCTGTATTAATTAATTAGGCCTGCGTTCATTAAGTAGACCTGCGTTCATTAAGTAGGCTACGTTCATTAAGTAGGCCTGCGTTCATTAAGTAGGCCTGTGTTCATTAAGTAGGCCTATGTTCATTAAGTAGACCTGTGTTCATTAAGTAGACCTGTATTCATTAAGTAGACCTGTGTTCATTAAGTAGGCCTGTGTTCATTAAGTAGACCTGTATTCATTAAGTAGGCCTATGTTCATTAAGTAGACCTGTGTTCATTAAGTAGACCTGTATTCATTAAGTAGACCTGTGTTCATTAAGTAGGCCTATGTTCATTAAGTAGGACTGTGTTCATTAAGTAGGCCTGTGTTCATTAAGTAGACCTGTATTCATTAAGTAGGCCTATGTTCATTCATTAGACCTGTATTCATTAAGTAGGCCTATGTTCATTAATTAGGCCTGTATTCATTAAGTAGGCCTGTGTTCATTAAGTAGGCCTGTGTTCATTAAGTAGGCCTGTGTTCATTAAGTAGGCCTGTGTTCATTAAGTAGACCTGTATTCATTAAGTAGACATGCATTTGGCAAATATTTTCTTAGTTAACCTAGATATTTGGTTGTTGCAATATGGATATTGGATTCATTGATTCAGAATGTACCTAGAAATGTAAGTTCAGAGAGCCGCCACGCGAAGTGTTGTCAAACAACAGACGTAAAACGGACGTAAAACAAAGGACATATACCGGGCGTATAACAGACATAAAGGATACATAAAACAGATATAAAACAGATATATAGCAGATATAACACAGATATATAGCAGATATAAAACAGATATATAACGGACATGTAATGGATGTATAGCAAACGTATAGGATACATAAAACAGACAAAAACAGACATATAACAGACATAAAACAGACATAAAGGAGACATATACCAGACATAAAACAGACATAAAACAGACATATAGCAGACATAAAAAATACATAAAGGAGACATAAAACAGACATATAACAGACATAAAACAGACATAAAACAGACATATAACAGACATATAGCAGACATAAAAAAGACATAAAGGAGACATAAAACACACATATAACAGACATATAGGATACATTTAACAGACATAAAACAGACATATAGCAGACATAAAACAGACATAAAACAGACATATAGCAGAAATAAAACAGACATAAAACAGACAAATAGCAGACATAAAACAGACATAAAACAGACATAAAACAGACATAAAACGGACATATAGGATACATTTAACAGACATAAAACAGACATATAGCAGACATAAAACAGACATAAAACAGACATATAGCAGAAATAAAACAGACATAAAACAGACATAAAACAGACAAATAGCAGACATAAAACAGACATAAAACAGACATATAGCAGACATATAGGAGACATAAAACAGACATAAAACAGACATAAAACAGACATATAGCAGACATAAAACAGACATAAAACAGACATATAGCAGAAATAAAACAGACATAAAACAGACATAAAACAGACAAATAGCAGACATAAAACAGACATAAAACAGACATATAGCAGACATAAAACAGAGATGTAGGATACAGTGCCTTGCGAAAGTATTCGGCCCCCTTGAACTTTGCGACCTTTTGCCACATTTCAGGCTTCAAACATAAAGATATAAAACTGTATTTTTTTGTGAAGAATCAACAACAAGTGGGACACAATCATGAAGTGGAACGACATTTATTGGATATTTCAAACTTTTTTAACAAATCAAAAACTGAAAAATTGGGCGTGTAGTGTAGTGTGGCAGTGTAGCAGCTAAAAGCATACTGCGGTGGTCCAGTGTAGCAGCTAAAAGCATCCTGCGGTGGTCCAGTGTAGTAGCTAAAAGCATACTGCGGTGGTCCAGTGTAAGCAGCTAAAAGCATCCTGCTGTGGTCCAGTGTAGCAGCTAAAAGCATACTGCAGTGGTCCAGTGTAGCAGCTAAAAGCATACTGCTGTGGTCCAGTGTAGCAGCTAAAAGCATACTGTGGTGGTGCAGTGTAGCAGCTAAAAGCATACTGCTGTGGTCCAGTGTAAGCAGCTAAAAGCATCCTGCTGTGGTCCAGTGTAGCAGCTAAAAGCATAATGCTGTGGTCCAGTGTAGCAGCTAAAAGCATACTGCAGTGGTCCAGTGTAGCAGCTAAAAGCATACTGCAGTGGTCCAGTGTAGCAGCTAAAAGCATACTGCAGTGGTCCAGTGTAGCAGCTAAAAGCATACTGCGGTGGTCCAGTGTAGCAGCTAAAAGCATACTGCGGTGGTCCAGTGTAGCAGCTAAAAGCATACTGCTGTGGTCTACTGTAGCAGCTAAAAGCATACTGCGGTGGTCCAGTGTAGCAGCTAAATGCATACTGCTGTGGTCCAGGGTAGCAGCTAAAAGCATACTGCGGTGGTCCAGTGTAGCAGCTAAAAGCATACTGCGGTGGGCCAGTGTAGCAGCTAAAAGCATACTACTGCAGCGGTGGTCCAGTGTTACAGCTAAAAGCACACTACTGTGGTCCAGTGTAGCAGCTAAAAGAATACTGCGGTGGTCCAGTGTAGCAGCTAAAAGCATACTGCAGTGGTCCAGTGTAGCAGCTACAAGCATACTGTGGTGGTCCAGTGTAGCAGCTAAAAGCATACTACTGCAGCGGTGGTCCAGTGTTGCAGCTAAAAGCATACTGCGGTGGTCCAGTGTAGCAGCTAAAAGCATACTGCAGTGGTCCAGTGTAGCAGCTACAAGCATACTGTGGTGGTCCAGTGTAGCAGCTAAAAGCATACGGCTGTGGTCCAGTGTAGCAGCTAAAAGCATACTGCGGTGGTCCAGTGTAGCAGCTAAAAGCATCCTGCTGCGGCGGTGGTCCTGTGTAGCAGCTAAAAGCATACTGCTGTGGTCCAGTGTAGCGGCTAAAAGCATACTGCGGTGGTCCAGTGTAGCAGCTAAAAGCATACTGCGGTGGTCCAGTGTAGCAGCTAAAAGCATACTGCAGTGGTCCAGTGTAGCAGCTAAAAGCATACTGCAGTGGTCCAGTGTAGCAGCTAAAAGCATACTGCGGTGGTCCAGTGTAGCAGCTAAAAGCATACTGCGGTGGTCCAGTGTAGCAGCTAAAAACATACTGCGGTGGTCCAGTGTAGCAGCTAAAAGCATCCTGCTACAGCGGTGGTCCAGTGTAGCAGCTAAAAGCATCCTGCTACAGCGGTGGTCCAGTGTAGCAGCTAAAAGCATCCTGCTACAGCGGTGGTCCAGTGTAGCAGCTAAAAGCATACAGCAGTGCTCCAGTGTAGCAGCTAAAAGCATACTGCGGTGGTCCAGTGTAGCAGCTAAAAGCATACTGCAGTGGTCCAGTGTAGCAGCTAAAAGCATACTGCTGTGGTCCAGTGTAGCAGCTAAAAGCATACTGCGGTGGTCCAGTGTAGCAGCTAAAAGCATCCTGCTGCAGTGTTTCTCTGTTTCTCTTCTCTCCTGTTCTCCCAAACACAGTGTTTCGACAGGGAGAATAATTCATATCTACCTTAATTATCTTTATTCTTTAACTCTTGACAGTGATATTATGAGATGTCTGTTGAACAATTGATATTAATGTGTGATATGTCTGTTCAGGAACAGCGGTGACTTCATATTGTCATTAATGTTTTCAGATTTAATTTAACGTGTGCCGTTCAAAAACATTTTCATCACCTAAATGTAATTTAATAGTAAGTAAAATATGAACCAAATGCAGTCAGGTTCCTGTACTAATTAGAGACTTGCACCCTTACAATAAATTGAATCAAATGTAATTGAATATTTCAAGTGAATTGAACAGTGAGTAAAACATAAACCAAATTCCATCAGGTTCATCGTCTGTCACCGAAGTCACTTAAACAGTTGTAAGGTCGGTGTAACATAACAAGTTATTAGAACAGAGGTTATTAGACTGTACTTTTAAACAAATACCTTGTTAATTTTCTGAAAATAAATACATTTGAACCTTTATTTAACCAGGAAAAGACCCTTTGAGGTTAGTAAACGCTGTTTGCGAGGGGAGCATTGTGCATGTCACTGTCCCAAATCCAACACTTGGATACTTCCATACTTACTTCATATTCTAACACATGCGTGGGCTGTTAGAGGGGCAGGATATGGGGTTGGGTTCTCAGCCTGTAGCTGTATCAAGCCATCAGAGCAGATTTACCCTGCCTCCTGTTTATCTGCTTCTCCCCTTCAGCTTGGCTCTTATTAAAACTCTGTTTACAGGAAATTGGGAGTACGGCATCAGGTCTTCCTACATGACCTGAAAAGGCGTACAGTGAAAATGTAGCCTACAGCAATTGGTTAGTTTCAGCAGTTATTGATTACAATATGTTTTTTTTTTTGTGGTTGTGTGTTTTCATTGGATTTAGAATGCTGAGAATTAAGTGTATTTAAAAAAAAAAAAAAAAACAAGAACCGCTGGGTATAAATTGAACGGTAAAGTAGAAGATTCTGTATCAGTGTAGCCTGTTACTGAAGTCCAGAACTGTTTCTCAGTCTCTGCTGCACTGTTGCTGTTCTGTTCTACAGTCCTGGGATACCGGTAACACAGCTTGCAGTTTTTATTTAACTTGGCAAGTCAGTTAAAAGAACAAATACTTATTTACAACGACAGCCTAGGAACAGTGGGTTAAACTACCTGTTCAGGGGCAGAACGACAGCCTAGGAACAGTGGGTTAAACTGCCTGTTCAGGGGCAGAACAATAGATTTGTACCTTGTCAGGTCGACGATTTGAACTTGCAACCTTTCGTTCACTAGTCCAACGCTCTAACCACTAGGTTACCCTGCCGCCCCGCAGTGCTGCCCTACTGTAAGGACACTGAGGTACAGTGTCTCTGTCTCTGCCGTGCCGCTCTGTCCAGCAGTCATGGGGTTAAAAACTCTACAGGCCCACATCCATCTTCTGGGCCACTTAATTAGCATAAAAAATAAAAATAAAGAACATGCTTGTGTTATTATATACCATGGAGCCGTTTCTGCTCCAGTGATGGAGTTCACAAGGGGGGAGTTTTTGAAACATGGCCAACCTAACATATTTTGTCTTCCTGTCAATAGCGTGGCACTTGTCCAAATTATAGATCAATACTAGTTGATCTTTTTATGTTAAGGTACAATGAAGTTGGATCCCTTGTTTTTATTGAAGATCAGGGACGGTTCTAGGATGATGTCTCTGGGTGGGCAGTCGGACTGTTGCCTTGTTTTTATTGAAGATCAGGGACGGTTCTAGGATGATGTCTCTGGGTGGGCAGTCGGACTGTTTCCTTGTTTTTATTGAAGATCAGGGACGGTTCTAGGATGATGTCTCTGGGTGGGCAGGCGGACTGTTTCCTTGTTTTTATTGAAGATCAGGGACGGTTCTAGGATGATGTCTCTGGGTGGGCAGTCGGACTGTTCCCTTGTTTTTATTGAAGATCAGGGACGGTTCTAGGATGACGTCTCTGGGTGGGCAGTCGGACTGTTTCAAAGCTTTCTTCATGCAATTTAACATGACTGTGACATAGTCATTTGGATGGATAATTCCCCGCCCTGCACCTCCCCTAGAGCCAGCCCTGTTCAGCCCTGTTCAGCCCTGTTCAGCCCTGTTCAGCCCTGTTCAGCCTTGTTCAAGATGTAATTCACCCCTCTGGTTACATTTGTATCCACTTTTTTGTCAACACTTGTAATGTAATATTCATTGAAGTGTAAAGGAATATATCTCAGTGATTGCATTCGGAAAGAGTATTTAACAGTATAACTTAACGACGTTTTCCAAAGGGCTCTTGAGTTTCATTCATGTGTGTGGTGTGTGTGTGTGTGTGTGTGTGTGTGTGTGTGGTTGCTCAACAGAAAGCAAAGCGGACTCCCCATTGGAAGAAAACAACCCATCTGTTGTGGTTGTGGGGGCTGTCAGGCTCTCATCTTTGTGGGCTGCTCTGCGGCTTCTGCTGTTTCACTCTCAAAGGCTGTCATTTGTTTTAATTTACTTGGTGCGTACTGTGTGTATGTGTGTGCACGTGTTTCTCTCTCTGTGTGTGTGTGTGTGTGTGTGTGTGTGTGTGTATGTGTGTGTGTGTATGTGCGTGCACGTGTTTCTCTCTCTCTCTGTGTGTGTGTGTGTGTGTGTGTGTGTGTGCACGTGTTTCTCTCTCTCTCTCTCTCTGTGTGTGTGTGTGTGTGTGTGTGTGTGTGTGTGTGTGTATGTGTAGTGTGTGTGTGTGTGTGTGTGTGTGTGTGTGTGTGTAGTGTGGAAAAGCGTCATATCTATTTAACTGGTAAATGTTCATCCTTGAGATCATTTCTACAGACTTTTCCCCCTAACAAATCCAAAAGCTCTTGTCCCAGAGGGAATAAGCCCGAGCATAGACAGTGACGGACAGCGACCGTTAATGGAAGTGAGTGTAGAGAATACAGAGAAATTATAGTATGTCACAGCTGAAATTCTGTAGTTGTTATAAAATATTGTTATCAGAAATACAGTAGTATGCACCTTTCTGTGTAAAGTGCAAACAGTATACCCTACGCATTCACTATTAGTGTATGAAATTGTAAGAATATTTTGTGCATCATATCTCAGCTAACCAAAGGTATGAACAGTTTCATTGTATTTGTAGTAGTAGAAATGGAAACTTAGCTAAATTATTATGCATACTTTGCATTTTTTACTCAATATTTTTGCTTTAATTCACTTGTTCTGTCAGTAAAATGTATTATATTTCATGGCATATTACAGTATTTAAATGTTTGAAAAATATATGAATTTATATTAATATATTCAGTAGGGACTAATGTGAACTTTATGAAATGATTATAATATTGTAAACTGTAACTACTTCATAAGTTACTTGGGAAATATTTACAGAGTAACTTTCAAAAAGCAACTGCCAAAAAAGCTGCTCACCTCTGATTCCAAAGATCAACGTGTGTTTTTCTCCTGTCACAGTCCATCTCGGAGTAATTCTTCATCTTCACAACATATTAGTGAGTCAAAGCATAGAGCTGAATGTCAATTCCATTTCAGACTCTCCATGAATAAGACCACGTCACAGAAGGACAATTGCAAAACGAGTTCATTTCAACCACACACTTATTCATTATTCTAAATCATGTCACCCATTTTATCTGAAATATATTTTCAGGTTTTTTTTTTTTCTTCCTGGAAGGTATAAAGTTTCGCTAATAATGGGTTTTATTAAGTTTATTTATTGTGTTGATCTACACTACAGGTTTTTTTTTATCTTAAGCTGGCTGGATTCTGCACAATTTGTTTGGTCTTTCAGTGCAGTTTCCTCTGTGTTGACGTCTGTTGCTGTATGACACAGTTCAAATGAGTGAACTAGGTGGGATTTTTATAAATGTCTCTTTTTTTGCATATGGCAGTGAGAAATAAAACATTTTCTTTTTTGTAAATAATGTAGACCCCGTGTGTTGTTAATTAAACAATACCATTCTAGTCCCTACAATCTTGGAATCTGAATCTATAATTCATTAAAACATCTGTAAGCAAATCAGATTTACACTACAGACAGAAACGGGGCTCTTATTTCGATGTCTAACGTTTTCTCATTCGCCGTAAATTCATTTGCATTTTAAGATGGAGAGAAAATTAAACAGAGAGAGAGAGAGAGGGAGAGAGAGAGAGGAGGGGGGTTCAGAATCAGACCGGTTTACAGGAGGGGCTAATACACCATGTTTGAAATTTCTGTTCATTTTCGTATTTCTAATTAACAGACTTTTTGTACCGTGTTCCTTCAATGAACTAGTCTTTTTTTTTCTCCCATTTATTTGATGTACTTTATCTCCTCTAACCATTCACACACACACCCTCAGTGGATTGTGGGACTTTAGGATCAGTCTTTTGGCCACCAGAGAACCATAACTAATGACAACATTAGGGAGGCTTTGCGAGCATGGCCACCGAATGTCGATTAACCAAGCAAGAAATAATGTGGGATTTTGTAATCTGCATGAATAAACATTTGTTATGTTTTTGAATCAGTTCAACACCAAAATCCTTTAATTTAGAATAGTGGCTCTAGTCTTTTTTTTTTGGACAGAACTTTGACGGTGAAGTGTTTGTAAATGCTTGTTAAAAGTAGTTTTAGAAATCCTCTCTTACTAACTAGCTCTTAGGGGTCATATTATGTGATCCCTGTCCCAGACGTCAAAGCCCAAGCCCCCTCCCAGTCCAGAGAAGCTTTATTGAGAAGCTGCCTGCCTCTCTTTGTGCATTTTGAGGCCGTCAGTGCGGCCATTTCTCCTCCCGGAGCCCCAAACAAGGTTTAAGAGAATGGATGACACCGCCACACAAGACGTCTTCAGAATGGCCACCTAATTAGAGTGACATTTGAAGCTTTCCTTTTAGACCTTAATAACTCCCCTCCAAACCATTAGGATCTCTCTAATGACTCTGGGCTTGGGCCACGCACCGAATGGCACCCTATTCCCTACGTAGTGCACTACTTTTGACCAGGGCCGGTAGGGAAATAGGGGGCCGTTTGAGATGCGGTCTAGAACTATAGTCAGGAGACAGGCAGGGCAGGATGTTGTGGAACACATGGGCAGCCAGGCCAGGCCAGGACAGGTGTGCGTTCTAAATGGAACTCTATTCCCTATATAGTGCACTACTTTTGACCAGGGCCCATAGGGTAATAGGGTGCAGCCAGCCACCATACAGGACGTCCTATTAGTTCCTCCATCTCTCTTCATTAACATCTTGTTCGGTTGTTTTTCTCTCGTTATGAATGGGACTTTATGACAGAGTGAGACAGACTAACAATGGCTGTTCACAACTTGGCCAGATTATTATTCAGTTCCGCCCTTCATTAGGCTTGAAAGAGAGATATCCTTATGTCACCTTGCCAGGTCAATAAAGCGGCTTGTTTTCAATTGTTAATGGTTTGACGACACAGATTATTTATGGTAATATAATCTGTTTTGTTTAGTTGTTGTTTTACAACGTGTTTTTCCATGATTTTCCCTGAAAAGGGAATGTATGTGTTTTGAATGACAGAAATGTTTCATTTGAGGCGATAGTGTCTTTTGTCTGAAGAGATAAACTCAGTGGTATTAATCTCTGTTTCTCTATAATGCCTCTCATACACAACCCCTGCTGCAATGCAGGCTGGTGTTCCTAGGAACACTGTGCTCTTCAATGCTGGAGTGGTAAGTGACACTTAGACGGTTTGAAATGTCCCTACCGCCTTGCAGTGTAAACACTTCAAACATAATGTGCTACTTGTGCAGTGAACCGCACTTCACCGGATGGACGCTAGCCTGTAGCTTATCTTACTGCCGTCTAAATCGCCCTAACATACACTTCACCGGATGGACGCTAGCCTGTAGCTTATCTTACTGCCGTCTAAATCGCCCTAACATACACTTCACTGGATGGACGCTAGCCTGTAGCTTATCTTACTGCCGTCTAAATCGCCCTAACATACACTTCACCGGATGGACGCTAGCCTGTAGCTTATCTTACTGCCGTCTAAATCGCCCTAACATAAGCTTTGATGGCTATTCTCTCTGGCTCCTACAAAACTGAGCTTTTTTTTTTGGTATAAATTACTAGTGCATAATTTATGCAAACTATGGAATTAGTTATTAAACCACTTTTCATAATCATATTAACTGTTTTTTCCCCTCAAAGAAATGTATATCAGAATCAAAGCTGTGAAGATGCCACGGTGAAATGTAAATCAGAATCAAAGCTGTGAAGATGCCACGGTGAAATGTATATCAGAATCAAAGCTGTGAAGATGCCACGGTGAAATGTAAATCAGAATCAAAGCTGTGAAGATGCCACGGTGAAATGTATATCAGAATCAAAGCTGTGAAGATGCCACGGTGAAATGTATATCAGAATCAAAGCTGTGAAGATGCCACGGTGAAATGTAAATCAGAATCAAAGCTGTGAAGATGCCACGGTGAAATGTATATCAGAATCAAAGCTGTGAAGATGCCACGGTGAAATGTAAATCAGAATCAAAGCTGTGAAGATGCCACGGTGAAATGTATATCAGAATCAAAGCTGTGAAGATGCCACGGTGAAATGTAAATCAGAATCAAAGCTGTGAAGATGCCACGGTGAAATGTAAATCAGAATCAAAGCTGTGAAGATGCCACGGTGAAATGTATATCAGAATCAAAGCTGTGAAGATGCCACGGTGAAATGTAAATCAGAATCAAAGCTGTGAAGATGCCACGGTGAAATGTAAATCAGAATCAAAGCTGTGAAGATGCCACGGTGAAATGTAAATCAGAATCAAAGCTGTGAAGATGCCACGGTGAAATGTATATCAGAATCAAAGCTGTGAAGATGCCACGGTGAAATGTAAATCAGAATCAAAGCTGTGAAGATGCCACGGTGAAATGTAAATCAGAATCAAAGCTGTGAAGATGCCACGGTGAAATGTAAATCAGAATCAAAGCTGTGAAGATGCCACGGTGAAATGTATATCAGAATCAAAGCTGTGAAGATGCCACGGTGAAATGTAAATCAGAATCAAAGCTGTGAAGATGCCACGGTGAAATGTAAATCAGAATCAAAGCTGTGAAGATGCCACGGTGAAATGTATATCAGAATCAAAGCTGTGAAGATGCCACGGTGAAATGTATATCAGAATCAAAGCTGTGAAGATGCCACGGTGAAATGTATATCAGAATCAAAGCCGAGAAGATGCCACGGTGAAATGTATATCAGAATCAAAGCCGTGAAGATGCCACGGTGAAATGTAAATCAGAATCAAAGCTGTGAAGATGCCACGGTGAAATGTAAATCAGAATCAAAGCTGTGAAGATGCCACGGTGAAATGTATATCAGAATCAAAGCCGAGAAGATGCCACGGTGAAATGTAAATCTACTCAGTATTTTGAGAACCTGTAGTGTCGTCTGATGAGGAGTCGTTGTGGCAGGATAATTCTACACTCCCTCACTGTAAAAAAAACTACAAAAAAAACACAAATCTAGTAATTTCATCTAATTATTAATAAGTAACTGGTTCCACGGCCTTTTCTTTGTGGTTTACTCAACTTTTCAGTCCAAGTGTTACCTGAACTAAAAAATATATATATATTGTACCAAACTTAGCTCTCATAGGTTCATTCAACTACACATTATTATTTGGGCGTCTTAACTCAAAAAAGGCTTTGCAACGGGGTACACACACAGCGCTTTTAACATACAATATTTTCAACTTACATATTTGATACAAGTTGACATTCATGACTGCCTTGTGCCTGTATACAGTAATTATAATTCAATACGTCCTCACCTGGGATTTGAACTCACAATCTTTTGGTTCATGGCGTTCCGATCTTCCTGCTATGCCACCATATCTGTCAATTACATTTTATATTTGAGTCATTTAGCGGACTCTCTTTTCCAGAGCGACTTACAGGAGCAACTAGGGTGAAGTGCCTCGCTCAGTTGTCAGTTAATCTGACTATGCTCTCGTCATTGATTTACTTATTTCAGCAATTGAAGGGTTTTCTGTGTTGTTGTCTAATGTTGGTGGGGAATATTACTCTGTTCTAATGTTACTCCTCAATCACTATAACGAATAAAATAGTTGTTCTGGAGAGGTACTTTTAATTAACAGAGGTGAGATTTTAGAAGTGAAAAGTCTAGCAATACAGGTGGAAATCAGTCATTGACACAGACATGGTGGAGACGCAGGAAGATTGGAATGCTGTGAACCAGGAGATTGTGAGTTCAAATTCCTAAGGGAGGACGTGTTGAAGATCAATTACTGAATAAATAACCATGAACAATGCAATGATATGTAAGTTGTAAACACTGTATGTTAAAGGCACTGTGTCCATCTAACTAACTCGTTTCACAGCAGTTTTTTTAGTTAAGATGCCTAAATAATAATTTCTAGTTGTATTAATATATGAGACAATTTGAGTAAACATCATTTAAATAGACACATTTTTGTGACTACCTTTCCTCATGTTGGAGCAAATTTTTGACCAAATAAAAATGCTAAGTTCAGGTAACGCTTTGACCGAAAAGTTGATTCATAAAAATTTAAAAAGGCTGTGGAATCAGTTACTTAATAATATTTAGCTGAAACAACTAGATTTTTTTTTTTTTACAGTGCTCTCTCTCTCTCTCTCACCTCTCTCTCACCTTTCTCTCTGTCTCTCTCTCTCCACATAAAGCCTTGAAGGAATGTGAATTTAAATATGTCCAGATTAAACTTGACCCTCTCCCAGTCCAAGATTAGGGTTATATCCCCCAATTAACGCTACATTACCTAACTATTAACCCTGATGCAGAGCACAATTAGCCAACGTCACTTTAACACTGTTTAGATACAGGGTCAAAGGGAAGGTTCAATTTACAGAAATAATATATGCCATTTAGCAAACACATATCCAAAGCACCTAACAGTCACACACACATACGTTTTTACATAAGGGTGGCCCCGGGAAGCAAGCCCACAATCCTGGCGTTGCGTGCACCGTGCTCAACCAACTGAGTCATACAGGACCACAGAAACCGCACTGGACCACAGAAACCGTACTGGATCACAGAAGCCATACTGGATCACAGAAGCCATACTGGACCACAGAAACCATACTGGACCACAGAAACCGTACTGGACCACAGAAACCGTACTGGACCACAGAAACCATACTGGACCACAGAAGCCATACTGGACCACAGAAACCATACTGGACCACAGAAACCGTACTGGACCACAGAAACCGTACTGGACCACAGAAGCCATACTGGACCACAGAAACCGTACTGGACCACAGAAGTACTACAGGACCACAGAAACCGTACTGGACCACAGAAGTCATACTGGACCACAGAAGCCATACTGGATCACAGAAACCGTACTGGACCACAGAAACCGTACTGGACCACAGAAACCGTACTGGACCACAGAATCCGTACTGGATCACAGAAACCATACTGGACCACAGAAGCCATACTGGACCACAGAAACCGTACTGGACCACAGAAGTACTACAGGACCACAGAAACCGTACTGGACCACAGAAACCGTACTGGACCACAGAAACCGTACTGGACCACAGAAACCGTACTGGACCACAGAAGCCATACTGGACCACAGAAACCATACTGGACCACAGAATCCGTACTGGACCACAGAAACCGTACTGGACCACAGAAACCGTACTGGACCACAGAAACCATACTGGACCACAGAAACCGTACTGGACCACAGAAACCGTACTGGACCACAGAAACCGTACTGGACCACAGAATCCGTACTGGACCACAGAAACCGTACTGGACCACAGAAACCGTACTGGACCACAGAAGCCATACTGGATCACAGAAGCCATACTGGACCACAGAAACCGTACTGGACCACAGAAACCGTACTGGACCACAGAAGCCATACTGGACCACAGAAACCGTACTGGACCACAGAAACCGTACTGGACCACAGAAGCCATACTGGATCACAGAAGCCATACTGGACCACAGAAACCGTACTGGACCACAGAAACCGTACTGGACCACAGAAGCCATACTGGACCACAGAAACCGTACTGGACCACAGAAACCGTACTGGACCACAGAAGCCATACTGGACCACAGAAACCATACTGGACCACAGAAACCGTACTGGACCACAGAAGCCATACTGGATCACAGAAACCGTACTGGACCACAGAAGCCATACTGGACCACAGAAACCGTACTGGACCACAGAAACCATACTGGACCACAGAAGCCATACTGGACCACAGAAACCGTACTGGACCACAGAAACCGTACTGGACCACAGAAACCATACTGGACCACAGAAGCCATACTGGATCACAGAAGTCATACTGGACCACAGAAACCGTACTGGACCACAGAAGCCATACTGGATCACAGAAACCGTACTGGACCACAGAAGCCATACTGGACCACAGAAACCGTACTGGACCACAGAAGTACTACAGGACCACAGAAACCGTACTGGACCACAGAAACCGTACTGGACCACAGAAGCTATATTGGACCACAGAAACCATACTGGACCACAGAAACCATACTGGACCACAGAAACCATACTGGACCACAGAAACCATACTGGACCACAGAAACCGTACTGGATCACAGTAAATAAATCCCAGGAGACCTGAAGTTTATCACAGGGAGAGTAAATAACACATTAGATGGTAACTGGAGGGACACCCACTAACTTACACTGACTGACACCTTTCCAGTCTTTCTCCTTTTGCTCAACAAGCAGTAGAAGAATACATTGGATATACTGTATAAGACGAGATCTCCTAGTGGGATTGACTCTGATTTCTGCTTGCTGGAGGATGGGTTCAAGCAGTAGTCACATTTCAACGAGTCAAACGAGAGACGAGGAGAGATAGAGAGACCAGTAAAGCTTCTGCTTCAAGCAGCACTCACTAAGAGACACTTATGTCCTTAATTTCTCCCTCACAGGGGCCCACTATCGGCCTTATCATTATTATTATACCGTAATAATCATGAAGATGTTGTTCGTAAACAAATGATTTGACATCTGTGCTCAGCAGTGTGTGACTTGCTGTTTATACAAATGATTGAATGCCATTTCTTTGTGTCGAGCACATCCTTTTCAGAACGTATTGATTTGATTGGCACAATATGTACATTTATTTCACTCGCAATCAATACTTTTCTGGCTCAACTGTTCCTTTCAAGAAGCGTTTGTATACTGGGTATTCAGGTGCAATAACCCTGTAATGCTGTTGTGTTCATATGTTAAAGTCATTACTATGGACAGTGTTGTGCTCATATAACAGGTTAAAGTCATTACTATGGACAGTGTTGTGTTCATATAACAGGTTAAAGTCATTACTATGGACAGTGTTGTGTTCATATGTTAAAGTCATTACTATGGACAGTGTTGTGTTCATATAACAGGTTAAAGTCATTACCATGGACAGTGTTGTGCTCATATAACAGGTTAAAGTCATTACTATGGACATTGTTGTGTTCATATGACAGGTTAAAGTCATTACTATGGACAGTGTTGTGCTCATATAACAGGTTAAAGTCATTACTATGGACAGTGTTGTGTTCATATAACAGGTTAAAGTCATTACTATGGACAGTGTTGTGTTCATATAACAGGTTAAAGTCATTACTATGGACAGTGTTGTGCTCATATAACAGGTTAAAGTCATTACTATGGACAGTGTTGTGTTCATATAACAGGTTAAAGTCATTACTATGGACAGTGTTGTGTTCATATATTAAAGTCATTACTATGGACAGTGTTGTGCTCATATAACAGGTTAAAGTCATTACTATGGACAGTGTTGTGCTCATATAACAGGTTAAAGTCATTACTATGGACAGTGTTGTGTTCATATATTAAAGTCATTACTATGGACAGTGTTGTGCTCATATAACAGGTTAAAGTCATTACTATGGACAGTGTTGTGTTCATATATTAAAGTCATTACTATGGACAGTGTTGTGCTCATATAACAGGTTAAAGTCATTACTATGGACAGTGTTGTGCTCATATAACAGGTTAAAGTCATTACTATGGACAGTGTTGTGTTCATATAACAGGTTAAAGTCATTACTATGGACAGTGTTGTGCTCATATATTAAAGTCATTACTATGGACAGTGTTGTGTTCATATAACAGGTTAAAGTCATTACTATGGACAGTGTTGTGTTCATATAACAGGTTAAAGTCATTACTATGGACAGTGTTGTGCTCATATAACAGGTTAAAGTCATTACTATGGACAGTGTTGTGTTCATATGTTAAAGTCATTACCATGGACAGTGTTGTGTTCATATAACAGGTTAAAGTCATTACTATGGACAGTGTTGTGTTCATATAACAGGTTAAAGTCATTACTATGGACAGTGTTGTGCTCATATAACAGGTTAAAGTCATTACTATGGACAGTGTTGTGTTCATATAACAGGTTAAAGTCATTACTATGGACAGTGTTGTGTTCATATAACAGGTTAAAGTCATTACTATGGACAGTGTTGTGTTCATATAACAGGTTAAAGTCATTACTATGGACAGTGTTGTGTTCATATAACAGGTTAAAGTCATTACTATGGACAGTGTTGTGTTCATATAACAGGTTAAAGTCATTACTATGGACAGTGTTGTGCTCATATAACAGGTTAAAGTCATTACTATGGACAGTGTTGTGTTCATATAACAGGTTAAAGTCATTACTATGGACAGTGTTGTGTTCATATAACAGGTTAAAGTCATTACTATGGACATTACATTTCTTCTTATAGTGCCATTGTATTTTTTTATAATGTTTTTTTTTGCATTTTGTGTGTTGATAAAACATGGCTGTAAAACCTCCCTATATGAAACAAAGACCAGTAGCCATGTGATCTGCTATGTTATCCATCAGGACTAATACTATGTTCACTGATATTTGACCTGCTGAAAATATTTCTACAGAGCATTCAGCAAAGCTGTCAAATGTTTTACTTTCAAATATAAACTGAATTATATTTTTTACGGCTCAGCTTAGTTTGATGAGTTCATTTCTACTAGTATTTTGTTTCAAATAATACATATTTAAAGTACATTTTTTTTGTCATGTAAATGACTGGGATACATTATCTACACTATACACATTATCTACATGAACTACATTATACACTATACACATTATCTACATTAACTACATAATACAGACTATACACATTATCTACACTATACATATTATCTACACTATACACATTATCAACACTATACACATTCTCTACACTATACACATTATCTACATTAACTACATTATACAGACTATACACATTATCAACACTATACACATTATCTACACTATACACATTAACTACATTAACTACATAATACAGACTATATACATTATCAACACTATACACATTATCAACACTATACACATTATCTACACTATACACATTATCTACATTAACCACATTATACAGACTATACACATTATCAACACTATACACATTATCTACACTATACACATTATCTACATTAACTACATAATACAGACTATATACATTATCAACACTATACACATTATCTACACTATACACATTATCTACACTATACACATTATCTACACTATACACATTAGCTACATTAACTACATAATACAGACTATATACATTATCAACACTATACACATTATCTACACTATACACATCATCTACATTAACTACATAATACAGACTATATACATTATCAACACTATACACATTATCTACATTATACACACTATATACATTATCAACACTATACACATTATCTACATTAACTACATTATACACACTATATACATTATCAACACTATACACATTATCTACATTAACTACATTATACAGACTATATACATTGTCTAAACTACATACTTTATCTACACTATACACATTATCTACATTAACTACATTAACTACATTGTACAGACTATATACATTATCTAAACTACATACTTTATCTACACTATACACATTATCTACAATAACTACATTATACACACTATATACATTATCAACACTATACACATTTTCTACATTATCTACACTATACACATGATCTACATTGAAGACATTATACACACTATACACATTCTCTACATTATCTGCACTATACACATTATCTACATTTGCTACATTATACACACTACAGTTGAAGTCAGACGTTTACAAACACCTTAGCCAAATAGATTTAAACTCAGTTTTTCACAATTCCTGACATTTAATCATGGTAAAAGTTATCTGTCTAAGGTCAGTTAGGATCACCACTTTATTTTAAGAATGTGAAATGTCAGAATAATAGTAGAGAGAATGATTTATTTCAGCTTTTATTTATTTAATCACATTCCTAGTGGGTCAGACGTTTACATACACTCAATTAGTATTTGGTAGCATTGCCTTTAAATTGTTTAACTTGGGTCAAACATTTCGGGTAGCCTTCCACAAGCTTCCCACAGTAAGTTGAGTGAATTTTTGGCCCATTCCTCCTGACAGAGCTGGTGTAACTGAGTCAGGTTTGTAGGCCTCCTTGCTCGCACACACTTTTTCAGTTCTGCCCACAAATGTTCTATGGGATAGTGGTCAGGGCTTTGTGGTGGCCACTCCAATACATTGACTTTGTTGTCCTTAAGCCATTTTGCCACAACTTTGGAAGAATGCTTGGGGTCATTGTCCATTTGGAAGACCCATTTGCGACCAAGCTTTAACTTCCTGACTGATGTCATGAGATGTTTCTTCAATATATCCACATAATTTCCCATCCTCAAGATGCCGTCTATTTTGTGAAGTGCACCAGTCCCTCTTGCAACAAAGCACCCCCACAACATGATGCTGCCACCCGGTGCTTCATGGCTGGGATGGTGTTCTTTGGCTTGCAAGTCTCCCCCTTTTTCCTCCAAACATAACGATGGTCATTATGGCCAAACAGTTCTATTTTTATTTCATCAGACCAGAGGACATTTCTCCAAAAAGTATGATCTTTGTCCCCATGTGCAGTTGCAAACCATAGTCTGGCATTTTTATGGCGGTTTTGGAGCAGTGGCTTCTTCCTTGCTGAGCAGCCTTTCAGGTTATGTCGATATAGGACTCGTTTTACTGTGGATATAGATACTTTTGTACCTGTTTCCTCCGGCATCTTCACAAGGTCATTTGCTGTTGTTCTGGGATTGATTTGCTCTTTTCGCACCAAAGTACATACATCTCTAGGAGACAGACCGTGTCTCCTTCCTGAGCGGTATGACGGCTGCGTGGTCCCATGGTGTTAATACTTGCATACTATTGTTTGTTCAGATGAACGTGGTACCTTCAGGCGTTTGTAAATTGCTCCCAAGGATGAACCAGACTTGTGGAGGTCTACAATCTTTTTTTCTGAGGTCTATGCTGATTTCTTTTGAGTTTCTCATGATGTCAAGCAAAGAGGCACTGAGTTTGAAGGTAGGCCTTGAAATACATCCACAGGTACACCACCAATTGACTCAAATGATGTCAATTAGCCTATCAGAAGCTTTAATAGCCATGACATAATTTTCTGGAATATTCCAAGCTGTTTAAAGGCACAGTCAACTTAGTGTATGTAAACTTCTGACCCACTGGAATTGTGATACAGTGAACTATAAGTGAAATAATCTGTCTGTAAACAATTGTTGGAAAAATGACTTTGTGTAATGCACAAAGCAGATGTCCTAACTGACTTACCAAAACTATAGTTTGTTAACAAGAAATTTGTGGAGTGGTTGACAAACGAGTTTTAATAACTCCAACCTAAGTGTATGTAAATATACATTAGCTATATTATACACACTATATACATGATACACACTGTACACATTACATACATTAGCTACATTATCTACACTATACACACTATATACATGATACACACTGTACACATTACATACATTAGCTACATTATCTACACTATACACACTATATACATGATACACACTGTACACATTACATACATTAGCTACGTTATCTACACTATATACATGATACACACTGTACACATTACATACATTAGCTACATTATCTACACTATACACACTATATACATGATACACACTGTACACATTACATACATTAGCTACGTTATCTACACTATATACATGATACACACTGTACACATTACATACATTAGCTACGTTATCTACACTATATACATGATACACACTGTACACATTACATACATTAGCTACATTATCTACACTATACACACTATATACATGATACACACTGTACACATTATATACATTAGCTACATTATCTACACTATACACACTATATACATGATACACACTATACACATTATATACATTAGCTACATTATCTACACTATATACATGATATACATTAGCTACATTATCTACACTGCATACATTATCTACATTATGTAGTCTGTGTGTGAGTTCAGTCTATGTGTGAATTTAGTTTGTGTGAGTTCAGTCTATGTGTGTGAATTTAGTTTGTGTGTGAATTTAGTTTGTGTGTGAATTTAGTTTATGTGTGTGAATTTAGTTTATGTGTGTGAATTTAGTCTATGTGTGTGAATTTAGTTTATGTGTGAATTTAGTTTGTGTGTGAATTTAGTTTATGTGTGTGAATTTAGTTTATATGTGTGAATTTAGTCTGTGTGTGAGTTCAGTCTATGTGTGTGAGTTCAGTTTATGTGTGTGAATTTAGTTTGTGTGTGAATTTAGTTTATGTGTGTGAGTTCAGTCTATGTGTGTGAATTTGGTTTGTGTGTGAGTTCAATCTATCTGTGTGAGTTTAGTCTATGTGTGTGAATTTAGTTTGTCTGTGAGTTCAGTCTATGTGTGTGAATTTAGTCTCTGTGTGTGTTTAGTAACGTTGCATGTCTCTGTGTGTAGATTAATGACATTAACTAAGGAAGTATTCATTAGCCGTGCGGTTAGGATGGGGCGAGACAGAAGCGGCCAAGCAGAAAGCCACATGACTGAAGCACTGATAAGAGAAAATGAAACACATCTCTGAGGGCCAAGAGGGGGAAGGAAACGCCACTCCAAATTAGCTGCAGGCCCAATTAGTTGTTACTTCATTAGCCCAGCCAGCTTCAGGAGAGCAGGGGAAGGAGGTGGTGACCCATCTTTTGCCTAAAATGGGAACCAGGATGCCCACTGGGCCCCCGCAACCCTCGAACCAATTGGGCCTTCAAAAGTACACAGGCCCTGGTCAAAAAGGAGTGCACTATGTAGGGACAAGGGTGCCACTTGGGACACAGGTTTCCTCTCTTTTTGATGTTTGCGTTGGTTCAGACAGGTGGCCGGGGAGAAGAGGGCCCTGGTCAAAAAGGAGTGCACTATGTAGGGACAAGGGTGCCACTTGGGAGGGCCCTGGCACCAAACCAAGGATGACAGGAACACAGTTGTCAGTCAGACAACTCATTTGTTTTGTTCTCAAACAGAAGAAGCCGACGAAGCTTACGGACGTTTGTTTGGTCAGGGAGCCCCTGCTGGTTTCTGCTTGTCCAACAATCTAAAGTATGTTGGTCTGTGGTCTGGTGGCGTTGAAGGGTTTGGTTAATGGTCATGACCCAAGTTGTGTTGTTAGGGAAGAGCATGGTTGGCTCCGCTGGGAGCTCAGCTGGTTCACAGACTTCAGTTTTCAGGACTAAAATTAGAATACAAATGTTTTACAAGTACATTTCTCACAACCAAGACACTCATCTGAGAATAAAGCTATGGGTTATAACTTAATGGACATGTAGCATATGTAAATGTCCCTGTTGGGATTCATTCTTAATTCATTAAGTCATCAGCCAGTCACCTCCTTAGTATCATCTGTAGCCCCAAAATCATTAGCCAGTCACTTCCTTAGTTTTTGCCTGTAGCCCCAAGTCATCAGCCAGTCACCTCCTTAGTTTCTGCCTGTAGCCCAAAATAATTAGCCAGTCACCTCCTTAGTTTCTGCCTGTAGCCCCAAGTCATCAGCCAGTCACCTCCTTAGTTTCTGCCTGTAGCCCCAAGTCAACAGCCAGTCACCTCCTTAGTTTCTGCCTGTAGCCCCAAGTCAACAGCCAGTCACCTCCTTAGTTTCTGCCTGTAGCCCCAAGTCAACAGCCAGTTACCTCCTTAGTTTCTGCCTGTAGCCCCAAGTCATCAGCCAGTCACCTCCTTAGTTTCTGCCTGTAGCCCCAAGTCAACAGCCAGTCACCTCCTTAGTTTCTGCCTGTAGCCCCAAGTCATCAGCCAGTCACCTCCTCAGTTTCTGCCTGTAGCCCCAAGTCAACAGCCAGTCACCTCCTTAGTTTCTGCCTGTAGCCCCAAGTCAACAGCCAGTCACCTCCTTAGTTTCTACCTGTAGCCCCAAGTCATCAGCCAGTCACCTCCTCAGTTTCTGCCTGTAGCCCCAAGTCATTAGCCAGTCACCTCCTTAGTTTCTGCCTGTAGCCCCAAGTCATCAGCCAATCACCTCTTTAGTTTCTGCCTGTAGCCCCAAGTCATCAGCCAGTCACCTCCTTAGTTTCTGCTTGTAGCCCCAAGTCAACAGCCAGTCACCTCCTTAGTTTCTGCTTGTAGCCCCAAGTCAACAGCCAGTCACCTCCTTAGTTTCTGCTTGTAGCCCCAAGTCATCAGCCAGTCACCTCCTTAGTTTCTGCCTGTAGCCCCAAGTCATCAGCCTGTCACCTCCTTAGTTTCTGCCTGTAGCCCCAAGTCAACAGCCAGTCACCTCCTTAGTTTCTGTAGCTTGATCCAAGTGTACAGTTTCAGAGCCCTGAACCTGACCTTTTGTGATTTTACCACACACACACACACACACACACACACACACACACACACACACACACACACACACACACACACACACACACACACACACACACACACACACACACACACACACACACACACACACACACACACACACACACACACACACACACAGGGTTATTTAAAGGGCCAATCTCCAATATTTACTGCTCAACATTCATTTCAATAAGTGAATGCACTGCCTTCCACTTCAAAAAACAAACAGCATATTTTAACTTTCATTAAAAAAAATAGTTTTGTAAAAAAATAAATATTTATAGATTAGCTGGTTTTGCAGGCACTTTTTGAAGCTTACCTGTCTGCTTGGTACGTTATGTATTGCATGAGGCATCAACATGTCTGACAAATGACTCCATAAAATTCATTGCCGCTTAGGAGAACCATCTGGCTATGCACACGTTCTGTTCAGTCACAGCCAACCAGAGAAGATCCTGAATGACATCGCTACGTCAATTCATGTGTCTGCTTGGGATATAGAAACAACAGGTAAATACAGACATGACAAATATCCACCTTTCACTGTCACTGTATCATCTTTAGCATAAACCTCCCACTGCTCTACATGTATGGGCACTTTACAGCCCTTTGGATGATGTCAGGAGGGTGGGATGAATCCAGGTCGTTACTTTACAGCCCTTTGGATGATGTCAGGATGGTGGGATGAATCCAGGTTGTCACTTTACAGCACTTTGGATGATGTCAGTAGGGTGGGATGAATCCAGGTCGTCACTTTACAGCACTTTGGATGATGTCAGGAGGGTAGGATGAATCCAGGTCGTTACTTTACAACACTTTGGATGATGTCAGGAGGGTGGGATGAATCCAGGTTGTCACTTTACAGCCCTTTGGATGATGTCAGGAGGGTGGGATGAATCCAGGTTGTCACTTTACAGCCCTTTGGATGAGATCAACAGGGTGGGATGAATCCAGATTGTCACTTTACAGCCCTTTGGATGATGTCAGGAGGAAGGGATGAATCCAGGTCGTCAGTAGTTACTTCTAGAGAGATGAGTACCCCTCAGATGGAGCCATGAGGCCCCTCTAGTATCCCCTCAGTCAGAAGAGAAGAGCTGTTTCATTTGATCGACTCTTATCTATCTAAGAGCCGAGTGGTGTGTGGAGCTGCTTGACTGCTTAGATGGCTCAGATGGCCAGTCCCTGTCTCTCTTATCTTCCCAGGCTCACTGAGGTCTGTAGAGGACCAAAACCCCAAGCCGCGGGGCCCCCTCCTCAAGCCGCTGGGCTTCCCCCCCCCCATCCTCATCCTTATTCTCTCCTTCCTAGACCGGATGAAAGGATGAGGAAGCCGCCTCCTCTGCGGATGATAGGATCTGTGTCCAAAATTACACCCTATTCCCTACATAGTGCAACCACTCGGCTCAGGTCAAAAGTAGCGCACTATTTAGGCGATAGGGTGCTATTTGGGATGCAAACAGGGGCTCTGGAGGATGCTTGCCATATGCCCCCTTTTGTATTCCCAGGGGAGTGGGAGCCTTTTGGGATGCCCCCCTATCTAAATGTACACCAGGGGGTTTGGGACAATAGAGGCTGCCTGCGTGTGACAAAGGCATTTTGGACAGTTTTTTTTTTGGTTTGACATGGAAGCATCTGTGAGAAAAAAGGAATCTTGATTTGCATTTCTATTTGCATCCCAGATCATTAAAAAGAAGAAGAAGAAGAAGACGTGTTTTGATACTGTATCTTTATGGATGGATGCAAGTCTTCCTCTTTTTATTCCCAGGTTTTATTCATTTAACTGAAAAAAATAACCGGACCCGTTTGAAAAGAATCATTCTAATTTGGATTGGGACTCTTGAGGCAAAGTTCAGACAAAAACAAACTGTTTTTCCTTTGGTGGAAAATGGTTTTGTTAGTTAAAATAGCAGGTTGACTATCCTCACTGGGAGATGCTCCCCTTTTCAGATTAAGAATTGTGTGTGTGTGTGTGTGTGTGTGTGTGTGTGTGTGTGTGTGTGTGTGTGTGTCTGCGCGTGCATCCTTGCATCAAATCCAAAGATAATACAGTATGTCACATTCGCCGAATACAACACCTTACAGTGACATGTTTACTTACAAGCCCTTAACCAACAATTCAGTTTTAAGAAAAATAAGTGTTATTAAGAAAGTATTTAATAAAATAAACTGAAGTAAAAAAACAAACAAATAATTAAAGAGCAACAATAAAATAACAGTAGTGAGGCTATATAGACGGGGTTGCGGTGAAGAGTCAATGTGCGGGGGCATCGGTTAGTCCAGGTAATTGAGGTAATGTGCACATGTAGGTAAGGGTAAAGTGACTGTGTGTATGTGTGTGTGTGTGTGTGTGTGTGTGTGCGTGTGCGTGCGTGCGTGCGTGCGTGCGTGCGTGTGTGTGTGTGTGTGTGTGTGTGTGTGTGCGTGCGTGCGTGCGTGTGTGTGTGTGTGTGTGTGTGTGTGTGTGTGTGTGTGTGTGTGCGTGCGTGTGTGTGTGTGTGTGTGTGTGTGTGTGTGTGTGCGTGTGTGTGTGTGTGTGTGTGTGTGTGTGTGCAGCAGTTGATTGTAAACAGAAAGGCATGTTTGATTGAATGTGTCTCATAGTTTTTAAAAGGAGAGGGTGCATTACTGTATGTGTCCAGCTGAGGACATGCTTCCCTCAGACAGGACCCGAGTAATGTACAGCGTTATTCAGGTCCCTTATTACCACTACATTATAGTGGTGTGTGTACTGTAGTTATTCATTGGAAATGTTGTAAACCATCAATCTAATTTCTACAGTGGTTAATGATCAATGTTGATAATTAAAGTTTTTTTTAAATACATTTGTATGCCACATTTTTATATTTTTTAATTGAAAAGCCAATAATGCCAATGATGATATGTGTACTTAATATAAACATTTTGATATGGGTTAAATATGAATTTGGTATGGGTTAAATATGAATTTGATATGGGTTAAATATGAATTTGATATGGGTTAAATATGAATTTGATATGGGTTAAATATGAATTTGGTATGGGTTAAATATGAATTTGGTATGGGTTAAATATGAATTTGATATGGGTTAAATATGAATTTGACATGGGTTAAATATGAATTTGATATGGGTTAAATATGAATTTGATATGGGTTAAATATGAATTTGGCATGGGTTAAATATGAATTTGATATGGGTTAAATATGAATTTGATATGGGTTAAATATGAATTTGATATGGGTTAAATATGAATTTGATATGGGTTAAATATGAATTTGATATGGGTTAAATATGAATTTGACATGGGTTAAATATGAATTTGGTATGGGTTAAAATATGAATTTGATATGGGTTAAATATGAATTTGACCTGGGTTAAATATGAATTTGACATGGGTTAAATATGAATTTGATATAGGTTAAATATGAATTTGATATGGGTTAAATATGAATTTGACATGGGTTAAATATGAATTTGACAGGGGGTTAAATATGAATTTGACATGGGTTAAATATGAATTTGACATGGGTTAAATATGAATTTGATATAGGTTAAATATGAATTTGACATGGGTTAAATATGAATTTGATATGGGTTAAATATGAATTTGACATGGGTTAAATATGAATTTGACATGGGTTAAATATGAATTTGACATGGGTTAAATATGAATTTGACAGGGGGTTAAATATGAATTTGACATGGGTTAAATATGAATTTGACATGGGTTAAATATGAATTTGACATGGGTTAAATATGGATTTGGTATGGGTTAAATATGAATTTGACATGGGTTAAATATGAATTTGACATGGGTTAAATATGAATTTGGTATGGGTTAAATATGAATTTGACATGGGTTAAATATGAATTTGACATGGGTTAAATATGAATTTGACATGGGTTAAATATGAATTTGGTATGGGTTAAATATGAATTTGGTATGGGTTTGGGACGGCAGTATAGGTGCTTTACAAATATGATCAGGTCCCAGATAAATGTTGCTTCTATGACAGTCGCTTTTCTTTGTTGACATGTGTCTGTTATGTTCAGATCTTTGTTTTTAAGATGCCTGTTTTGTCTTTGTTTTAATGTTTATATATGTACATCTGCTCGGAGACTGCAGATGTACATGAGCTGTCGGCTAAATCGGCCGCAAATTAGACTTTTTTTTGTTGTTGAACATTGTCCCTGCCAAATCAACTTGATAAATAAATAATAGCTATTTTACCATGTCATTAAAAAAAAACTTTTCCCATGCAACGTAAGCTACCCTTGTTGACCTTCCCCTTTAACCAACAAGTAGGAGAGCTCCATGCTCCAGGCTGTATAATTTATGAAGTGTGTATCTCATAAGGACAATTGTCCTGCTGAAAGCTGGTCTGGTCGGTGGTCTGGTTGGTGGTCACATCATGCCATATCCCATCGCCCAAAAAATATTGAACTTTGAACTTTTCCCACGCAGATGTAAGTCTAAGCTAGCATAATATATGAGTTAATCTTCCATTGGCCACCAACTAGAAGAGACCTCCATGCACCAGGCTTCATTATTAAGTGTGTTTCATTGAGGACAATTTTCCTGCTGAAAGGTGGTCTGGTCGGTGGTCTACCTACCTGCCTGGAAGGCCGATCCATTCCTCCGAGCTCGGACGGCCCCACGCCAGCTGCATGTCATTTCTATCAGACCCGGCCAGGGTCTGTCAATTAAGAAAACAGAGGGCAATCTGTGGGCGCTGAAAGAGATCCCCTCGGCCCTCTCGGAGCCTGAGAGACGGCCTTTTGTTCCCAGGCATGTCTCACATACTTTCAGAGTCCAGATAAGCCCGGGCTCCATGAAACCCTGCTTTATATTTGGCCACTGTAATGTCTCTGTGGGGTCAGGGTATATGGGTAAGCACAGTCAGTGAAAAGGTAATATTCCCCTCCTCTCATAATGGAGCTCTCTCTCTGTGGCGAATAGATGCCACCAACGGGTTAGGTGGTCCTGAGGCCTGGGACATTCGCCGAAGGATTTCCACTCTCTTGTGTGTGAGGTGCCAGTCTGCCCACCTCCCACCACCCACCGTAGTGTACTGTAATAGGGAATAGGGTGCCATTTGGGATGCAGACTTACTGTACCACCACCACCACCACCTAGTTCAGATATAAACAGCCAAACAAGAGGGCAGCTCAGGCTGTTTCCTCAAAAGGACTTAACAGCTATACCTGGATGTACTGCAGGCCAGGGGGAAAGAGCCCTGGTCTGGCTCTGGCTCTGAGACCACCCAGTGTCCAAGTAAACAGGTAGATCAAGGTGGGGGTGAAACCTGAGGAGGAGAGGAGGGAGAGAGGGAGGAAGGGAGTGCCACGGTCTGGGCCAGGTAGGAGGTAGAGGGCCAGGCACTCTCAACTGTGTCCCAAATGACCCCCTATTTCCTATATAATATAGTCCACTTGTTAATGCCTTAAATAGGGAATAGGGTGCCATTTTAGACACAAACCGTATCCCCTTCGCTTCTCTCAATGACTCAGTGTTGCTACGGCTCACTATAAAATGTGTCCTACTGCTCTTTTAAAGAGAACAAGGCTTTAGCTTTAAGGAAATGCCAGGAATTCCTGACAGGCTACTTCAGGTGTATTAGATGTGGTTTCTTTATCTGGCCTGTGTGGAACAGTTGTTATCTGAAGTCTGTTGAACTCCATTGTAAACTTGATTCAGAATATTACATTTTTCAAAAATAAATATCAAACAATATTATGTTAAATTATTAAATTATATTATGTTAAACTGAAACTAAAATGTAACTTTTTATTTAGAGCTTTTAGATGCCTAGAAATCCAAGATAGTGAATGTATTTCATCAAAATTTTAATTGGCAAATTTTTCTATGGGCATAAATGATGTCTAGGAACTGGCCCCACATTGTATCTTCAATGTAAATATGAACCATCAAAAACAAAAGACAACTATTGTAAAATACATTGTGATTGTAAAATGTATTTACTGTAGTATGTATAAGTAGAAGCCTAAGTGTTGTTGTGTATTATGGGTTATAGGAGAATAATAAAGGAAAATATATATATATATAAATAAATATATATACAGTATGGGGGATTGGAAATGATGCAGAGAATTACATTGATGCAAACCACAATCTATCTGCAATATTAAAGCTGATCTACTCCATACATTTATTTGTATTTTTAAATGAACCAAGAACAATTATTTCCCCTGAAAGAAGAGTGTGTTTTTGTTGCCGTGGTGCCATTAGATAGATTTAAAGACCATGTCTAGTGCTCTTGAACATTAGTTTTTTGGCAAATTCCTGTGGAGGCATGCAACATGGGAGGAGTCTGAAATGACCCCCTATTTCCAATATAGTGCACTACTTTAGACCAGAGCCCTATGGATTCACAGCCTCCCTCCCTGCCTCCCTCCCTACCTGCCTGCCTCGCTGCCTCCCTCCCCCTTCCCTGCCTCTCTGACTCCTACCCTCCCTCCCTCCCTGCCGGCCTGCCCTCGCTGCCTCCCTCCCTTCTTCCCTCCCTCCCTCCCTCCTTCCCTGCCTCCCTCCCTCCCTCCCTCCCTCCCTAAAGCCCCCCCTCCCTCCCTCCCTCGCCTCCCTCCCTCCCTCCCTCCTTCCCTGCCTCCCTCCCTGCTTCCCTGCCTCCCTCGCTCCTTCCCTGCCTCCCTCCCTCCTTCCTTGCCCCCCTCCCTCCTTCCCTGCCTCCCTCGCTCCTTCCCTGCCTCCCTCCCTCCTTCCCTGCCTCCCTCCCTCCTTCCCTGCCTCCCTCCCTGCTTCCCTGCCTCCCTCCCTGCTTCCCTGCCTCCCTCGCTCCTTCCCTGCCTCCCTCCCTCCTTCCCTGCCTCCCTCCCTCCTTCCCTGCCTCCCTCCCTGCTTCCCTGCCTCCCTCCCTGCTTCCCTGCCTCCCTCCCTACTTCCCTGCCTCCCTCGCTCCTTCCCTGCCTCCCTCCCTCCTTCCCTGCCTCCCTCCCTGCCTCCCTGCCTCCCTCGCTCCCTGCCTCTCTGCCTCCCTGCCTGTGATCGAGCCACCAAGGCTTTGTTAACACTAGCTCTGCTTTAAAACCCCAACAGCCTTTCAAGCCTCCCATTATGCCAGAGTCAGTGGGGCAGAAAGAGAAAGAGCCTTTTTTCCTGCAGTCATGTGGCCATACTGGCATTATACACAGTTCAGTATTAGATATTTGTGAGTCGTATAAACAGAGAGGCTGTGAGGCTTCTCGAGAAAAAAAAAAAGTTTTTTTATAATTGGGAGTTATATAAGTGGTTAAATCCTCCAGAGAAGGATTTCATTTTTTCTTTCTTTCTTTCTTTCTTTCCTCTCTTCTATTGTGTGTTTCTGAAAAGCCTCACAGGGAAGACCTCACAGCAGAGAGGGGGGACAAATCCTTTGACACAACCATTCTGGTTAGGTTAGTGTCACGTCCCAAATGACACTCTATCCAGTACATCCAGGCCATAGTGGGCCCTGGTCAAAAGTAGTGCACTTATATAGGGAATAGTGGTCCAAAGTAGTGCACTCTATATAGGGAATAAGTGAGCCATTTGGTACACAAGTTAGGAATAAGTGAAGTCTTGAAGTCCCGGAGAAGAAATGCGGCTAATTGTCCCCTGCTGTGTAGTTTTTGTGCAAGGTGTTTTACAAATTAAATTACAGCTGCTGTGAAGTGCCGTGCGGTGCAGTGTGTGTAGCGAGTGGAGGCAGGAGGTAGGAGGGAGGTATAAGATAAGGTTTTTATCTGTGTGCTGTGATGATGAACGTGTACACCGGCGTTCCACTTGACAGCTGTGGTAGACAGGCAGGCAAAGCAGGTGGGAGGAGAGATCCGTTTTTACCCCACTCTCACAGATCAAGCTTTTTATTCCAGTACAGTAATCACTGATGGAACCCATGCAGAAGTTGGAGACTATCGAGTAGGCTGGGAGAACCACGGATAGATTGTTCTCAGGGAAGCAGACTGAACACAACTTCCGTTTTTTTAAATAAACTTTAGGAGTAAATATTGGCTCATATAAATTGATTTGCATATTTTGGTAAAATATGTTCCATCAGGGTGTGTGTTTCTGCTAGTTTTTTTAATTTGATTTAGATTCATATCGTCAATCTATTATTCTTTTTTTGCACGAGTATCATTCAAGCACAACATGTTGTACAGAGAGAGAACTGAAAGCCAGAACTGAAAGCCAGTGTTTATCCCCATCACTTGAAAGCTCCCCACTGCTTTTAGGAATTCAAGTGAGTTTAGCCCAGTAATACACCCTTGTGTCCATTTATTCAGGTTCTGTTCCTCTGTAGCCTCTCCGCCCCAATTATAAACTCTATGTGTTTGTGTGTGTCCGTGTGAGATTTTGATTCACCCGTGTCTGTGTCTGTTTATGCGTGTGTGTGTGTCCAGTGTGTACCAGTCTCTCTGGTGGTCTGCCCCCCCCCCCCAGTTGTCCCAGCTGTGAGTGATTGTGTACAGTGTGTAAATGTGGGGCTAGCCGGGTCACTCAGGCATGACCCTGGCCATGTCAGGCTCTGCGTTGGAAGGGAGAGAAAGAGCACATCCCAAATGGCACCCTATACCCTTTATAGTGCACTACTTTTGACCATGGCCCTATGGGTAATAGGCTACTACGTAAGGGAGGGTGCCATTTGGGAGGGAATGAGAGACGCAGAGCACACCAGAGCAGAACACCTCTAGGCTCCAACAGTGTACGTTCTTCTCTCCCTACTTTGGCCAACCCCAGCCTAGCTCACAAACAAGGACTATGACCAAATGCCACCCTATTCCTAAAAGTCCTGGTCAAAAGTAGTGCCCTATACAAGGAATAGGGTGGCATTTAGGACGTACATAAGGATTTAGGTCAACTTGATGCCCTCGACTCCCAGTTAGTTTGTTTACATACATTTGATAAAGAGTCAGAATGCTGGTACGGTGTGGCCTTGTGTCAGTCGGATGTTGTGTGTGTTGATTATTTTGTAACATTCCCACTTGTATTTTATCTCATCAAACTGCTAATTTCGTGTGATTCGTATTTGATTATTGATTGGATTTCTGCACAGGATCCAATAATTGGTTGTTGTGTGACCCACTGAAATGTGGTTTTCTGCTTGCTTCTGAGACTGGATGCTTTGATTTAAACCAATGGGCTGCCTTCTAAAGCCGAGCCACCGAGAAGGCCTTTCCCTACAATAGCCCCTACCACCACCAGTTAAACATTTTCATGGTGGATTTCAAATGAGATTATGCATGGGTTCAATTGACTTAATGGATTTCAAGAGGACTAGAACCTATTAATGAATAGGGTGGCCTAAGGCTGCTTGCCCCCACCAATAGCAAGCTAATCTGGCATGCAAATTAAATCCTGCCTCAATATGGCTGCCTCTTTAATGTCATCCTCCACACACTTCCCCTTATTGATATGTATTATTATAGCAGAATAGGCTTCTAAACAAACTGCCTGGCCCTACATGAGGGAGGTGATTATGGAATGAATGGGATGCATGCTGGGCAGGGGGAGAGCGGAGGCAGGGGGGTGGGTGTGTGTGAGCAGGGTAGTAGAGTCAGCATGCCTACAGAATGCCGTCAAGTCCAGCGGACGGAGCAGTGCTGTTTATCTTTCACAGCCACTGTGCTGTTTCTCTGAGGTAGGTAGACACTTTTGTAGGATTAGAAACTAGATTATTAATTTAAAAAGGTCCCAATTGGTTATCATTTTTGGGGGGGAATTTGGGAACAATATCCCAATACGGATTTATTTATATTTAGTGTTTCCTGTTTTGGATGTATATTCCACACATGACTTCCTGTCTCCTTCACCACACTGCATTTCACCACATTCACCACTGAAGCCTGCTTCACCTGAAAAAGAGACGGTAGTTAATGCTGTTGTGTTGAAACATGTATATTCACTCACTAACTGTGAGTCGCTCTGGATAACAGGCTCTCCTAAATGACTCAAATGTAAATGTGTTGAGTTCAGTTTATTTGGAGTGTTTATCTGGCGGAAGGCTGAAGGCAGTAGTGTAGTGTGATGTCTGGCTGCCATGAGACGTTCTTGGCATTCTTAGTCTCTCTCTCTCTCTCTCTCTCTCTCTCTCTCTCTCTCTCTCTCTCTCTCTCTCTCTCTCTCTCCTTCTCTCTCTCTCTCTCTCTCTCTCTCTCTCTCTCTCTCTCTTTCTCTATCTCTCTCTCTCTCTCTTTCACTCTCTTTCTCTCTCTCTCTCTCTCTCTCTCTCTCTCTCTCTCTCTCCATCTCTCTCTCTCTCTATCTCTCTCTCTCTCTCTCTCTCTCTCTCTCTCTCTCTCTCTCTCTCTCCATCTCTCTCTCTCTCTCTCTCTCTCTCTCTCTCTCTCTCTCTCTCTCTCTCTCTCTCTCTCTCTCTCTCTATGTCTTCATCTCTGCTGATGTCTTCAAGCCTGGTTACCCAGGAGCCTACTCTGTTAGTGTCTAACAGGGGGATAGTTAGGGGTCATTGGGAGGCCAGGTGTGCATCCCAAATTGTGCCCTATTAGTGTAGTAGTTCAGATCTGAGCCCTAGGGTCCCTGGTTGTCCCAAATTGAACCTTATGCCCAATATAGTGCTCTGATCAGAAGTAGTGCACTACAAAGACAATAGGGTGTTATTTCAGACACAACCCAGGTTGAACCCTAACCCCATCCCAGCCCAGGTTGAACCTTAACCTCAGCCCAGCCCAGGATGAACTCTAACCCCGTCCCAGCCCAGGTTGAACCCTAACCCCGTCCCAGCCCAGGTTGAACCCTAACCCTGTCCCAGCCCAGGTTGAACCCTAACCACAGCCCAGGTTGAACCCTAACCACAGCCCAGGTTGAACCCTAACCCCATCCCAGACCAGGTTGAACCCTAACCCTAACCCCATCCCAGACCAGGTTGAACCCTAACCCCGTCACAGCCCAGGTTGAACCCTAACCCCATCACAGCCCAGGTTGAACCCTAACCCATCCCAGCCCAGGTTGAACCCTAACCCCATCACAGCCCAGGTTGAACCCTAAACCCATCCCAGCCAAGGTTGAACTCTAAACCCATCCCAGCCGGGGCTGGCTACTAATGGCTTATCAGGAGAGCACTGCGTTATACACACATATATACAGTAAACAAAACATTCGGAACACCTGCTCTTTCCGTGACATAGACTGACCAGGTGAATCCAGGTAAAAGCTTTGGTCCCTTATTGATGTTGAATCCCCTTCAATCAGTGGAGATGAAGGGGAGGAAACAGGTTAAAAGAAGGATTTTTAAGACTTGAGACAATTGAGACATGGATTGTGGATGTGTGCCATTCAGAGGATGAATGGACAAGACAACATATTTAAGTGCCTTTGAAAGGGGTATGGTAGTAGATGCCAGGCGCACTGGTTTGATTCAAGAACTGCAACGTCGCTGGATTTTTTCACGCTCAACAGTTTCCTGTGTCTATCAAGAATGGTCCACCACCCAAAGGACATCCAGCCAACTTGACACAACTCAATATTAGGAAGGTGTCCTTAATAACTTGCCTAGTTAAAGAAAGGTTAAATAAATAAAAAATAAAAATGTTTAGGGGGGTTGACACTGAGAATATTGCTGTTACGGCTACTTTCTCATCCATTAATAAAGCTTGCTATGAAGTTGGTAAAGTTTAGCTACTAAATTTATGAAACCATTGCTCTATAAATATGGTTGTCAATATTCATTGCACTTTACAGTGCTAGAGTGTATACTCGGTGTGTCTTGTGTTAGTAGTCTATGTCTCATGATGTAAGCGGTAGGGTAGCCTAGTGGTTAGAGCGGTGGACTAGTAACCGGAAGGTTGCAAGTTCAAACCCCCGAGCTGACAAGGTACAAATCTGTCGTTCTGCCCCTGAACAGGCAGTTAACCCACTGTTCCTAGACCAGTTAACCCACTGTTCCTAGACCAGTTAACCCACTGTTCCTAGACCAGTTAACCCACTGTTCCTAGACCAGTTCCTAGACCAGTTAACCCACTGTTCCTAGACCAGTTAACACGCTGTTCCTAGGCTGTCATTAAAAATAAACTTGCCTAGTTAAATAAATTTAAAAGTTAAGTAAGCTTCCCTTATAGAGACAGGCTGGTCATCGGATTCCATCTGACTCAACCTCTCTCAATATACACTTCAGCACAAGTCTTTCTTTTGAGAGAAATTAAATAAGACGTGAATTGAATATTTTCGATTTATCTGACAGGAGTCAGGAGTCGTGGTAAATAAAAATAAATAAATAAACCCTGTCTTCTAATGCAGGCCAGAGAGGTATGGTTGAGTGTTTGAGCCTCATTTCAAGCACAATTAACTTGAAATGGAGTCCTGCAGGATCAATAGGTCCCAGTTGATCCAGGGGGTGTCTGCCACTCCATGGAAATGGCCCACATATGGTAATACAACTCTCTGTGTGTGTGTGTGTGTGTGTGTGTGTGTGTGTGTGTGTGTGTGTGTGTGTGTGTGTGTGTGTGTGTGTGTGTGTGTGTGTGTGTGTGTGTGTGTGTGTGTGTGTGTGTGTGTGTGTGTGTGTGTGTGGTGTAATGCACCCCCACAACACAGAGGATTTACTTCTGCCGCTGTGGTTCCAGACCAACATGAATAACAAACAGTGGGGCCACCCCTTGGGAGCCATCTTCTTTTATCCCAACTCCAATTAATCTTTAGGGGAGATACCATTTAGACCTAATGAAACAGGGGGTAACAATTATGTGGCTGTTGTTGTTGATACTGAAAGGTAATGGCACCAGAATAACGTGCCGTATGATTTTCTGAGCCTTGGGAGGGGTGTCAATGTCGTTTTGCCTCGGGCTGTTTCTGTAAAGTCACATCACAACGTCCCCACACAGATGATACAATAACAAGATGAAAGGCTGCATTATGTCACTGCATTATGTAAAGCCAGTTCTATGTTACTGCATTATGTAAAGTCAGCTCAATGTTACTGTATTATGTTAAGCCAGCTCTATGTCACTGCATTATGTAAAGCCAGCTCTATGTTACTGCATTATGTAAAGTCAGCTCAATGTTACTGTATTATGTTAAGCCAGCTCAATGTTACTGCATTATGTAAAGCCAGCTCTATGTCACTGCATTATGTAAAGTCAGCTCAATGTTACTGCATTATGTAAAGCCAGCTCTATGTCACTGCATTATGTAAAGCCAGCTCTATGTCACTGCATTATGTAAAGTCAGCTCAATGTTACTGCATTATGTAAAGCCAGCTCTATGTTAGTGCATTATGTAAAGCCAGCTCTATGTCACTGCATTATGCAAAGTCAGCTCTATGTTACTGCATAATGTAAAGCCAGCTCTATGTCACTGCATTATGTAAAGCCAGCTCTATGTCACTGCATTATGTAAAGCCAGCTCTGTGTCACTGCATTATGTAAAGCCAGCTCTATGTTACTGCATTATGTAAAGCCAGCTCTATGTTACTGCATTATGTAAAGCCAGCTCAATGTTACTGTATTATGTAAAGCCAGCTCTATGTCACTGCATTGTGTAAAGCCAGTTCTATGTCACTGCATTATGTAAAGAAAGCTCTATGTTACTGCATTATATAAAGCCAGTTCTATGTCACTGCATTATGTAAAGTCAGCTCTATGTTACTGTATTATGTGCTCATAGTCATCTTTAAAACATGTTGTTGTTTCACCTCACTTTTCACTGCTTCTCTTGCTAAAACAATGACTTGCAGTACCTTAGTGGTCTGTTAAGGGGAGCAACGACTTAAACAAAGGATCAATGAATGACTGACTGAGTGACCTCACGCGTAGTCCTCGAGTCTCCGCTTTGCCTTGATCAGATAAATAACAACAACAACAGCAAAATGAAGCTGAAGCTTGCAGGCAGACGTGTGCCGCTCACTGTGCTTCAGAAGAAATTCCCTAATGGGTGCTTATGTGAAATACGACTTTCCCTTTGCATTTCCAGGCTCAGAATGTGTGTGGCATTTATTTGCAGAACTCCATTTCAATTTGCAGGGACTGGCAGCTGAAGGAGGCACAGGGGACGCTGCCTCATCGCCTCCACTTACTAACGTTATAGACCTTATAGAAGGCTGCCTGGAGGGAACACACACACACACACACACACACTGTTAAAGGCCTTATAGGCCCTGCCTAGGAGGGAACCCTCAGCAGGCTGCAACACTTAAACGTCTGAGCACCTTCACCAGTCAATGTAATGTACACTGCTCTGATGGATCCAGATTCCCCATCCATTCCTCTGTGTGTGTGTGTGTGTGAGTGTGTCGATGGCAGGGTGGGCTAAAGTGCACGTAGAGAGCTTGATTTGTTTCCACAGTCAGAGAAGTGTCTCTGAATCGTCTTTCTAATCCGTGGTTGTTTGTTTCAAACAACGAAACAGACGAAATGAAGGAATTACCATTCAACAACAGTGTCAGTAGTGTATTCTAATGTACATGTATTCTAATGTACATGTATTCTAATGTACATGTATTCTAATGTACATTCTAATGTACATGTATTCTAATGTACATGTATTCTAATGTACATGTATTCTAATGTACATTCTAATGTACATGTATTCTAATGTACATGTATTCTAATGTACATGTATTCTAATGTACATGTATTCTAATGTACATTCTAATGTACATGTATTCTAATGTACATGTATTCTAATGTACATTCTAATGTACATGTATTCTAATGTACATTCTAATGTACATGTATTCTAATGTCCATGTATTCTAATGTACATGTATTCTAATGTACATGTATTCTAATGTACATGTATTCTAATGTACATTCTAATGTCATCTCTACAGATGGACACCAACAGTTATAAGTCATATGGTCAGTGTCAGTAGTGTATTCTAATGTACATGTATTCTAATGTACATGTATTCTAATGTCATCTCTACAGATGGACACCAACGGGGTTATAAGTCATATGGTCAGTGTCAGTAGTGTATTCTAATGTACATTCTAATGTCATCTCTACAGATGGACACCAACGGGGTTATAAGTCATATGGTCAGTGTCAGTAGTGTATTCTAATGTACATTCTAATGTCATCTCTACAGATGGACACCAACGGGGTTATAAGTCATATGGTCAGTGTCAGTAGTGTATTCTAATGTACATTCTAATGTCATCTCTACAGATGGACACCAACGGGGTTATAAGTCATATGGTCAGTGTCAGTAGTGTATTCTAATGTACATGTATTCTAATGTACATGTATTCTAATGTCATCTCTACAGATGGACACCAACGGGGTTATAAGTCATATGGTCAGTGTCAGTAGTGTATTCTAATGTACATGTATTCTAATGTCATCTCTACAGATGGACACCAACGGGGTTATAAGTCATATGGTCAGTGTCAGTAGTGTATTCTAATGTCATCTCTACAGATGGACACCAACGGGGTTATAAGTCATATGGTCAGTGTCAGTAGTGTATTCTAATGTCATCTCTACAGATGAACACCAACGGGGTTATAAGTCATATGGTCAGTGTCAGTAGTGTATTCTAATGTCATCTCTACAGATGGACACCAACGGGGTTATAAGTCATATGGTCAGTGTCACTTCACATCACTTTATCAATATATAGTACTCTACTTTGACCAGTTAAAAACAGATACTATTTTCATATGGGAAATAAAAGCTAATTAAACTTTCATTATGGTACCAATCTGGCATAGAATCACCCCCCCCCCGCCCCCCCCAAAATAAGAAAAAAAATGTTTGGAGGCGAAATTGAAAAAGCACAATGGGACAAATGGACAAATTAACTTATTCACCAACAACAACATAACAGCACGACAGACCATTGGCAATATCATCTGTAGCCTAGCTGTGTTCCTTTTGGCTCAGCCCGGGATTTTTAATTGTTTGATAATTCATCTCGGAGCACTAATTTACCCCCCACCGTCAGAGTTGTATGTTCCACCATTTAGTGAAACATTCCCACACAGAATTCTAAATGAGCTTCGTGGCATATAAAAGCTGTGTTCCAGGGAATGGTACCTATTTATGGACGGCTTTTCAAGGCCTGTTCATCAACATTAACCCTTTGGGCAAACTAATGCCCATATGCTACGTTTTCAGGACGTTCTATTTGAAAGTCTTTGTGAGCAACAGTACTGTACGTTCCTTCCTGTTGTAGCTACTGTATCAACTAACGAGTGTGTGATTCAAGTTTCATTTTATTAGCTAGTACAAGTTTCATTTTATTAGCTAGTACAAGTTTCATTTGATTAGCTAGTACAAGTTTCATTTTATTAGCTAGTACAAGTTTCATTTGATTAGCTAGTACAAGTTTCATTTTATTAGCTAGTACAAGTTTCATTTGATTAGCTAGTACAAGTTTCATTTGATTAGCTAGTACAAGTTTCATTTTATTAGCTAGTACAAGTTTAATTTGATTAGCTAGTACAAGTTTCATTTTATTAGCTAGTACAAGTTTCATTTTATTAGCTAGTACACGTTTCAATATATTAGCTAGTACAAGTTTAATTTGATTAGCTAGTACAAGTTTCATTTCATTAGCTAGTACACATTTCAATATATTAGCTAGTACAAGTTTCATTTGATTAGCTAGTACAAGTTTCATTTTATTAGCTAGTACAAGTTTCATTTCATTAGCTAGTACACGTTTCAATATATTAGCTAGTACAAGTTTAATTTGATTAGCTAGTACAAGTTTCATTTTATTAGCTAGTACAAGTTTCATTTCATTAGCTAGTACACGTTTCAATATATTAGCTAGTACAAGTTTCATTTGATTAGCTAGTACAAGTTTCTGGATGTAGTATTTTGTTTTCCCAGTTGTGATTGGATGAGCCAGAATACATTGGATAGTTTCTGATTGAATACCGCCAGTTATGTCCTCCTTTACTTTTGGTTGTGTGGTCAGTCCTGTCCTGTCCTGTCCTGTCCTGTCCTGTCCTGTCTCTGGCCTAAAGGTTAGGGTGAGGGTTAGGGTTAGGGTTAGGGTGAGGGTTAGGGTTAGGGTTAGGGTTAGGGCAGCAGTAGAGGAGGGGTCAGTCCTTTCCTGTCCTGTCCTGTCTCTGGCCTAAAGGTGAGGGTTAGGGTTAGGGTTAGGGTTAGGGCAGCAGTAGAGGAGGGGTCAGTCCTTTCTTGTCCTGTCCTGTCTCTGGCCTAAAGGTGAGGGTTAGGGGTTATGGTTAGGGTTAGGGTTAGGGCAGCAGTAGAGGAGGGGGCAGTCCTTTCTTGTCCTGTCCTGTCTCTGGCCTAAAGGTTAGGGTTAGGTTTAGGGTGAGGGTTAGGGTTAGGGCAGCAGTAGAGGAGGGGTCAGTCCTGTCCTGTCCTGTCTCTGTCTCTGGCCTAAAGGTGAGGGTTAGGGTTAGGGCAGCAGTAGAGGAGGGGTCAGTCCTGTCCTGTCTCTGTCTCTGGCCTGCAGGTGGGCTCTTCCATCTGTGATGAAGAGGTCAGCATCACTGAGGGTCACAGGGTCACATGGTGTTCTGAGACCACCGAGGCTTCTGAATCCTCCCTCTCCCGTCCCCACTGGTCAATAAACTATTACAGGGTTCCCCAGCCTCTCCCCACAATGACTAATGCCTCTGAGCTCAGATGGACTGTTAAAGGTTAATGCTGGACGCTGACCTCCGTCACATCTGACAAATACTGTCATTGTTTGATACCCAGATCTCCCAGCTTGTAGCTTGTATAATTGAGGCTGGTTTAAAAGATCACCAGGGTGAGCTCTTCAGAGTAGATAGACAACTATGCCTGGAAGTGGATGGGCTGAAATTCTAATGCCCAAATTGTAGTCCAATGCACTTGGTTGGTCTTTTGACTGATGTGCTGTGATTCAGAGGTTGATTCAGAGGTTAGTTTGTAACAAGCAAAGAAGAGCGTATCAGTGTATTGAACAGGGTGAAACAGTTCAGATCCACTGTGTGGATATTTATGGCACTGTAATAGAGCAGTCTTTCTCAAACCTCTCCCCTGGGACCCCTCAGTCTTTCTCAAACCTCTCCTCTGGGACCCCTCAGCCTTTCTCAAACCTCTCCCCTGGGACCCCTCAGTCTTTCTCAAACCTCTCCTCTGGGACCCCTCAGCCTTTCTCAAACCTCTCCCCTGGGACCCCTCAGCCTTTCTCAAACCTCTCCCCTGGGACCCCTCAGCCTTTCTCAATCCTCTCCTCTGGGACCACTCAGCCTTTCTCAATACTCTCCTCTGGGACCCCTCAGCCTTTCTCAATCCTCTCCTCTGGGACCACTCAGCCTTTCTCAAACCTCTCCTCTGGGACCCCTCAGCCTTTCTCAAACCTCTCCTCTGGGACCCCTCAGCCTTTCTCAATCCTCTCCTCTGGGACCCCTCAGCCTTTCTCAAACCTCTCCTCTGGGACCCCTCAGCCTTTCTCAATCCTCTCCTCTGGGACCCCTCAGCCTTTCCATGTGTTACATCTATCCAGAACTAGCACACCTGATTCCAATCGTCAACTAATCATCAAGCCCTTGACGAGGCGAATCAGGTGAGTTGGTTTAGGGCTACAACAAGATGGTGAAATGTCTGGGGGTCCCCGAGGAGAGGTGTGAGAAAGGCTGAGGGGTCCCCGAGGAGAGGTGTGAGAACTACCAGAATAGAGTATGACTGCAAAAAAACAACTACAGTGGTATGACAGTAATATACTCATGACAGTCCTATGATAGTCTGTGTGTGATGGTAATGGAATCCTATGATAGTCTGTGTGTGATGGTAATGGAATCCTATGATAGTCTGTGTGTGATGGTAATGGAATCCTATGATAGTCTGTGTGTAGTGGTAATGGAATCCTATGATAGTCTGTGTGTAGTGGTAATGGAGTCCTATGATCGTCTGTGTGTAGTGGTAATGGAATCCTATGATAGTCTGTGTGTAGTGGTAATGGAGTCCTATGATAGTCAGTGTGTTATGTTAGTGGTAATGGAGTCCTATGATAGTCTGTGTGTTATGTTAGTGGTAATGGAGTCCTATGATAGTCTGTGTGTTATGTTAGTGGTAATGGAGTCCTATGATAGTCTGTGTGTAGGGGTAATGGAGTCCTATGATAGTCTGTGTGTGGTGGTAATGGAGTCCTATGATAGTCAGTGTGTTATGTTAGTGGTAATGGAGTTCTATGATAGTCTGTGTGTTATGTTAGTGGTAATGGAGTCCTATGATAGTCAGTGTGTGGTGGTAATGGAGTCCTATGATAGTCAGTGTGTTATGTTAGTGGTAATGGAGTCCTATGATAGTCAGTGTGTTATGTTAGTGGTAATGGAGTCCTATGATAGTCAGTGTGTGGTGGTAATGGAGTCCTATGATAGTCAGTGTGTTATGTTAGTGGTAATGGAGTCCTATGATAGTCAGTGTGTTATGTTAGTGGTAATGGAGTCCTATGATAGTCTGTGTGTGGTGGTAATGGAGTCCTATGATAGTCTGTGTGTAGGGGTAATGGAGTCCTATGATAGTCAGTGTGTTATGTTAGTGGTAATGGAGTCCTATGATAGTCAGTGTGTGGTGGTAATGGAGTCCTATGATAGTCAGTGTGTTATGTTAGTGGTAATGGAGTCCTATGATAGTCAGTGTGTTATGTTAGTGGTAATGGAGTCCTATGATAGTCTGTGTGTGGTGGTAATGGAGTCCTATGATAGTCTGTGTGTAGGGGTAATGGAGTCCTATGATAGTCAGTGTGTTATGTTAGTGGTAATGAGTCCTATGATAGTCTGTGTGTTATGTTAGTGATAATGGAGTCCTATGATAGTTAGTGTGTTATGTTAGTGGTAATGGAGTCCTATGATAGTCAGTGTGTTATGTTAGTGGTTAATGGAGTCCTATGATAGTCAGTATGTTATGTTAATGGAGTCCTATGATAGTCTGTGTGTTATGTTAGCGGTAATGGAGTCCTATGATAGTCTGTGTGTAGGGGTAATGGAGTTCTATGATAGTCTGTGTGTTATGCTAGTGGTAATGGAGTCCTATGATAGTCAGTGTGTTATGTTAGTGGTAATGGAGTCCTATGACAGTCAGTGTTGTTACGTCAGTGGTAATGGAGTCCTATGATAGTCAGTGTGTTATGTTAATGGAGTCCTATGATAGCCAGTGTGTTATGTTAATGGAGTCCTATGACAGTCAGTGTTGTTACGTCAGTGGTAATGTAGTCCTATGACAGTCAGTGTGTTATGGTAATGGAGTCCTATGACAGTCAGTGTGTTATGGTAATGGAGTCCTATGACAGTCAGTGTGTTATGTTAATAGGGTCCTATGACAGTCAGTGTGTTATGTTAATGGAGTCCTATGACAGTCAGTGTGTTATGGTAATGGAGTCCTATGACAGTCAGTGTGTTATGGTAATGGAGTCCTATGACAGTCAGTGTGTTATGTTAATAGGGTCCTATGACAGTCAGTGTGTTATGTTAATGGAGTCCTATGACAGTCAGTGTGTTATGTTAATGGAGTCCTATGACAGTCAGTGTGTTATGGTAATGGAGTCCTATGATAGTCAGTGTGTTATGTTAATGGAGTCCTATGACAGTCAGTGTGTTATGTTAATGGAGTCCTATGACAGTCAGTGTGTTATGGTAATGGCATCCTATGACAGTCAGTGTGTTATGGTAATGGAGTCCTATAACAGTCTGTGTGTTAGTGGTAATGGAGTCCTATGATAGTCAGTGTGTTATGGTAATGGAGTCCTATGACAGTCAGTGTGTTACGTCAGTGATAATGAATGGCATGGTGAAGCTGTAAACATCCAGGTGCAGCCTCACCATTATTAGGAGTTGATAAACAGACCTCTTTATAAACCGAGCTCTGATTGGTTGAACATCATGTTATTCTGCCAACCCTCACTTCCAATCAATTCATGCCACAAATTCTAACTCACACTCACTCAAGCATTGCCTATTGCCTTGTTCCTTCATTTCCTCTCCCCTTGTCAACGTTGGTTGGGTCCCCCCTCTCTCTCTCTCTCTCTCTCTCTCTCTCCCTCTCTCTCTCTCTCTCTCTCTCTCTCTCTCTCTCTCTCTCTCTCTCTCCCTCTCTCTCTCTCTCTCTCTCTCTCTCTCTCTCTCTCTCTCTCTCTCTCTCTCTCTCTCTGTCAGTTCCATAAACAACGCTCAACACGTCTAGATATTTATCAGCTCTATGGGCTGTTATGTTGTCATCTCTACAAAAGCTCCAAATCAACAGTGGGGTTGAATTTTATTCCAACGAATTTGAATTCCAACATGAAAGCATAAATGTTATTATCTATACTGCCTACCTACTGTATTCTGATCATCAGTCCTCTTCCAGAGGTTTTTCTCGACTGCAACATATATTGCTTAAGTGACAGGTCAGATAAAATGACCCTGTCTGTCTGTCTGTCTGTCTGTCTTTGAACGTGGGAAGCCATCCTCCTAGGTACATAGCAGAGAGGAGTAGCAGTCCTCTTCTGGGCTGTGGATGGCCGTCTCATCAAGCTCTGTCTTTCACTACAGCTGCTTTACAGCAATGGTGGGGGGGGGGGGGGGTCAGTCAGGAGAGAGTGGGAGAGGGAACGCCAGGAGGGGAGGGAGGGGAAAGGGAACCTCAGCCAGGAGGGAGGGGAGAGGGAACGTCAGCGAGACAGGCAGGGGACAACCTCTGAGGGCCCTGCCTACTCCAACTTCCCCCCAATGTCCCCCCACCGTCCTCTGGGACCCTTCAACCAGCTTTAGAGGCCAAATGAGGTGTAAGTCTATTAAAAGGCAGTTTGTCTGTGGATCACTGTCCCACAGAGGGGGGGGGGGGGGGGGGGGGGGGGGGGGGGGGGGGGGGGCTTTGCCTTGTCATTCAGGTGCAGCTAATTTCCTTCTGGTCGACACACACAGAGGCAGAGCGTACACTGGTCTGGCCCTAGCCACGAGGGGGAGGGGGTAGTGTGGGTGAGGGGTGATGGATGACGGGTTGGTGGTGGTGGTGGTGGTAGGGGGGGTGGGGGGTATGGGTGAGGGGTGACGGGTGGTGGTGGTGGAGAGGGGGGGGGGGGGGAGACAGGACACAGTCAGACTGACTGGACCTGCTGCTGCTAGAATGTAAAATAACTAAAATGTCTTTCATGTGAGCCCTTCTCACTGTGGTCTGTCAGAGTGATACAGGAATTCATACAGCACATTACATATAAACTGTAAGCTAGAAGGTTCCAGAGCATTACCTACGTATAATGTTTCATTATTTATAATAACACAGACTCCGAGGTTTTATCCAAACATGTTGAATTACTATTCGTAATGTTCCAGGCATTTGTTGTCTTCTTCTTCTTCCTACGTTTCCAATAGCTCTGCTGTGTGGCCTCTAAACCCCATTGTACTGCTAGCATCACTCTGAGTTGCTCCTGAGAACGTGTGGGTCTGAGTCTTGACTTAGTGAACAATAGAAGCCGTCTGTAAGTGGAATCCCTTGAATACGTTTCCAGTGACACGCTGTGATAAACTGTCACATGATTACAAACTGTGGGATTGTGTTGGTGTGGGGGGGGCTGTAGTGGAGCGCGTAAGTTCCTCCGTGTCCATATCGCTAAGGAATTAACATGGTCCACACACAGTTGTGCAGAGGGCACGATAGCACCTCTTCCCCCTAAGGAGTCTGAAAAGATTTGGTATGGGCCTTTCAGATCCTCAACAAGTTATTCAGCTGCACCATCGAGATGCTCTTGACTGGCTGCATTACCGCTTGATACGGAAACTGCAAGGTATCCAACCGCAAGGTGCTACAGAGGGTAGTGAGTACGGCCCAGGACATCACTGGGTTCTGAGCTTCCTGCCATCCAGGACCTCTATACCAGGCGGCGTCCATAGCAACTGCAAGGTATCCAACCGCAAGGCGCTACAGAGGGTAGTGAGTACGGCCCAGGACATCACTGGGTTCCGAGCTTCCTGCCATCCAGGACCTCTATACCAGGCGTCGTCCAAAGAAGGCCCCCCAAAAATTGTCAAAGACTCCAAGTTCTAGACTGTTCTCTATGGTACCGCACGGCATGCCGTACCAGCGCACCAAGTCTGGAACCAACAGGACTCTGAACAGACTCCACCCTCAAGAGATGAGACTGTTAAACAAGACGGCTTAATAGCTAATCAAATGCCTACCAGGACTAACAGCATTGACCTCTTTCCTGCACTAACTCTCTTACACTGACTCCACCCACACACACTGGACTCTTACACACACACTGGACTCTTACACACACTTACACTGCCCCCCCCCCCCCCCCCCCCCCCCCCCTTACACTGCCGCCAACAGGAACAATAACATTAGATTTCACTGTTAGTCTACACCTGTTGTTTACCAACAGGAACAATGACATTAGATTTCACTGTTAGTCTACACCTGTTGTTTACCAACAGGAACAATAACATTAGATTTGTTTGAGTTGGCCCAGGCTTTAATCTCAGTCACTGGCTCTGTTCCAAATGTCACACGTTTCCATATATAGTGCACTACTTTTAACCAGGGCCCATAGATATAGTGCACTATTTACTTCAAAAGTAGGTCACTATATAGGGAATAGTGTTCCATTTGGGATGCACACCCAGTGTTTCCTTCACACTTCACTCAATGATGTCCAAACTACAGGCTATTCCCATTTAAAGTTAATTATCTTCCAAAGAGGCCTTTTTGAAGATCTCTGTGTTCCTTCCTGGGTTAATTCATGAGCATTCCTCTTGTTTTCCCAGGGGAAGAATGTCTGCATTTTAAGTGTGTGTGTGGATGTGTGTGTGTGTGTGTGTGTGTGCTCTACAGACACAGCAGCATCTTAACTTCCCCCAGTTGAAGTGTGGCGCAGGGCTAAGTGGTCCCTGTGCTCACAACGCCACCTCTCTCTGCCCAAACATGACAGCTGGGGACCTGACTGTTGCTATGGAAATCAGACCCCCCCCCCCCCCCCCCGCCCCCGCAGAAACAGACACGCACGCACACACGCACGCACGCACGCACGCACGCACGCACACACACACACACACACACACACACACACACACACACACACACACACACACACACACACACACACACACACACACACACACACACACACACACACACACACACACACAGGTTGAAAATGCCAACCGACTGCTCCTTTAAGACCAGTCCTCCTCCTCTTCTCCATGTTAACAAGTAGACATTTCTGTTGTTCCAAGCTGTTTCAAACAGGGTTTATTGCAAATGGGAAAATGGCTGAGGGAACACTGGGGTGCTTAACCGCACAGCTCAGCTCAGCTCTGTAGCTGAAACCATTCCCCCGAATGGGTTTCTAGTAGAAGCCATTTGTGAGTGATAAAAATAAAAAAAAACACACAAATAAAATGGTTGATTCATTAAACCTTAGTTTGAACAACACAATAGGCGTTGTGAGTTAGGCATTAGTTACATACTGGAGTTATCCAGTTAAAAGTGTCTTCATATCTCTAATAACTGAAACACACGGAATGTTGGAATCTTTTCATCTTTTGAAGTTCTGTCCCCTTATTTTCGAACAATGAAATGAACTAGACATTTCATTACAGAACTGCACCATGAACAGAACCTCTACTGTCACACCAGAGCCACGGGTCAAGCACGGCATACTACATAGAGACTGGGAGAGGAAGAGAGAGAGAGAGAGAGAGAGAGAGAGAGACAGATAGAGGACAATTCTCAGCACTCCTACTCTGAGACACTTTACACATTCAAGTCCTGGTCTTGGTGCCAGAAAATATTGCGGTAATGACGTTTGTGGGGTGGTTTGTGTTTTACAGTAGTGATTAGCCTCAATGTGGGTTGTGTTTTACAGTAGTGATTAGCCTCAATGTGGGTTGTGTTTTACAGTAGTGATTAGCCTCAATGTGGGTTATGCTTTACAGTAGTGATTAGCCTCAATGTGGGTTGTGTTTTACAGTAGTGATTAGCCTCAATGTGGGTTGTGTTTTACAGTAGTGATTAGCCTCAATGTGGGTTGTGTTTTACAGTAGTGATTAGCCTCAATGTGGGTTGTGTTTTACAGTAGTGATTAGCCTCAATGTGGGTTGTGTTTTACAGTAGTGATTAGCCTCAATGTGGGTTGTGTTTTACAGTAGTGATTAGCCTCAATGTGGGTTGTGTTTTACAGTAGTGATTAGCCTCAATGTGGGTTGTGTTATACAGTAGTGATTAGCCTCAATGTGGGTTGTGTTTTACAGTAGTGATTAGCCTCAATGTGGGTTGTGTTTTACAATAGTGATTAGCCTCAATGTGGGTTGTGTTTTACACTAGTGATTAGCCTCAAGATGGGTTGTGTGATTAGCCTCAATGTGGGTTGTGTTTTACAGTAGTGATTAGCCTCAATGTGGGTTGTGTTTTACAGTAGTGATTAGCCTCAATGTGGGTTGTGTTTTACAGTAGTGCTTAGCCTCAATGTGGGTTGTGTTTTACAGTAGTGATTAGCCTCAACGTGGGTTGTGTTTTACAGTAGTGATTAGCCTCAATGTGGGTTGTGTTTTACAGTAGTGATTAGCCTCAATGTGGGTTGTGTTTTACAGTAGTGATTAGCCTCAATGTGGGTTGTGTTTTACAGTAGTGATTAGCCTCAATGTGGGTTGTGTTTTACAGTAGTGATTAGCCTCAATGTGGGTTGTGTTTAACAGTAGTGATTAGCCTCAATGTGGGTTGTGTTATACAGTAGTGATTAGCCTCAATGTGGGTTGTGTTATACAGTAGTGATTAGCCTCAATGTGGGTTGTGTTTTACAGTAGTGATTAGCCTCAATATGGGTTGTGTTTTACAATAGTGATTAGCCTCAACGTGGGTTGTGTTTTACACTAGTGATTAGCCTCAAGATGGGTTGTGTGATTAGCCTCAATGTGGGTTGTGTTTTACAGTAGTGATTAGCCTCAATGTGGGTTGTGTTTTACAGTAGTGCTTAGCCTCAATGTGGGTTGTGATTTACAATAGTGATTAGCCTCAATGTGGGTTGTGTTTTACACTAGTGATTAGCCTCAAGATGGGTTGTGTGATTAGCCTCAATGTGGGTTGTGTTTTACAGTAGTGCTTAGCCTCAATGTGGGTTGTGCTTTACAATAGTGATTAGCCTCAATGTGGGTTGTGTTTTACACTAGTGATTAGCCTCAAGATGGGTTGTGTGATTAGCCTCAATGTGGGTTGTGTTTTACAGTAGTGATTAGCCTCAATGTGGGTTGTGTTTTACAGTAGTGATTAGCCTCAATGTGGGTTATGCTTTACAGTAGTGATTAGCCTCAATGTGGGTTGTGTTTTACAGTAGTGATTAGCCTCAATGTGGGTTGTGTTTTACAGTAGTGATTAGCCTCAATGTGGGTTGTGTTTTACAGTAGTGATTAGCCTCAATGTGGGTTGTGTTTTACAGTAGTGATTAGCCTCAATGTGGGTTGTGTTTTACAGTAGTGATTAGCCTCAATGTGGGTTGTGTTTTACAGTAGTGATTAGCCTCAATGTGGGTTGTGTTTTACATGAGTGATTAGCCTCAATGCGGGTTGTGTTATACAGTAGTGATTAGCCTCAATGTGGGTTGTGTTTTACAGTAGTGATTAGCCTCAATGTGGGTTGTGTTTTACAATAGTGATTAGCCTCAATGTGGGTTGTGTTTTACACTAGTGATTAGCCTCAAGATGGGTTGTGTGATTAGCCTCAATGTGGGTTGTGTTTTACAGTAGTGATTAGCCTCAATGTGGGTTGTGTTTTACAGTAGTGATTAGCCTCAATGTGGGTTGTGTTTTACAGTAGTGCTTAGCCTCAATGTGGGTTGTGTTTTACAGTAGTGATTAGCCTCAACGTGGGTTGTGTTTTACAGTAGTGATTAGCCTCAATGTGGGTTGTGTTTTACAGTAGTGATTAGCCTCAATGTGGGTTGTGTTTTACAGTAGTGATTAGCCTCAATGTGGGTTGTGTTTTACAGTAGTGATTAGCCTCAATGTGGGTTGTGTTTTACAGTAGTGATTAGCCTCAATGTGGGTTGTGTTTTACAGTAGTGATTAGCCTCAATGTGGGTTGTGTTTAACAGTAGTGATTAGCCTCAATGTGGGTTGTGTTATACAGTAGTGATTAGCCTCAATGTGGGTTGTGTTATACAGTAGTGATTAGCCTCAATGTGGGTTGTGTTTTACAGTAGTGATTAGCCTCAATGTGGGTTGTGTTTTACAATAGTGATTAGCCTCAATGTGGGTTGTGTTTTACACTAGTGATTAGCCTCACGATGGGTTGTGTGATTAGCCTCAATGTGGGTTGTGTTTTACAGTAGTGATTAGCCTCAATGTGGGTTGTGTTTTACAGTAGTGCTTAGCCTCAATGTGGGTTGTGCTTTACAATAGTGATTAGCCTCAATGTGGGTTGTGTTTTACAGTAGTGATTAGCCTCAAGATGGGTTGTGTGATTAGCCTCAATGTGGGTTGTGTTTTACAGTAGTGCTTAGCCTCAATGTGGGTTGTGCTTTACAATAGTGATTAGCCTCAAGGTGGGTTGTGTTTTACACTAGTGATTAGCCTCAAGATGGGTTGTGTGATTAGCCTCAATGTGGGTTGTGTTTTACAGTAGTGATTAGCCTCAATGTGGGTTGTGTTTTACAGTAGTGATTAGCCTCAATGTGGGTTGTGTTTTACAGTAGTGCTTAGCCTCAATGTTGGTTGTGTTTTACAGTAGTGATTAGCCTCAACGTGGGTTGTGTTTTACAGTAGTGATTAGCCTCAATGTGGGTTGTGTTTTACAGTAGTGATTAGCCTCAATGTGGGTTGTGTTTTACAGTAGTGATTAGCCTCAATGTGGGTTGTGTTTTACAGTAGTGATTAGCCTCAATGTGGGTTGTGTTTTACAGTAGTGATTAGCCTCAATGTGGGTTGTGTTTTACAGTAGTGATTAGCCTCAATGTGGGTTGTGTTTAACAGTAGTGATTAGCCTCAATGTGGGTTGTGTTATACAGTAGTGATTAGCCTCAATGTGGGTTGTGTTATACAGTAGTGATTAGCCTCAATGTGGGTTGTGTTTTACAGTAGTGATTAGCCTCAATGTGGGTTGTGTTTTACAATAGTGATTAGCCTCAATGTGGGTTGTGTTTTACACTAGTGATTAGCCTCAAGATGGGTTGTGTGATTAGCCTCAATGTGGGTTGTGTTTTACAGTAGTGATTAGCCTCAATGTGGGTTGTGTTTTACAGTAGTGCTTAGCCTCAATATGGGTTGTGCTTTACAATAGTGATTAGCCTCAATGTGGGTTGTGTTTTACACTAGTGATTAGCCTCAAGATGGGTTGTGTGATTAGCCTCAAGGTGGGTTGTGTGATTAGCCTCAAGGTGGGTTGTGTTTTACAATAGTGATTAGCCTCAAGGTGGGTTGTGGTCAACAGTAGTGCACTATAAAGAGAATAGGGTGATTTTGGTGACTCATCAGGGTTGAACAGCAGTCTGAATAGCTGCTCCAATACAGATTGAGAGAGGAGGGTTGAACAGCAGTCTGAATAGCTGCTCTAATACAGAGTGAGAGAGGAGGGTTGAACAGCAGTCTGAATAGCTGCTCTAATACAGAGTGAGAGAGGAGGGTTGAACAGCAGTCTGAATAGGTGCTTTAATACAGAGTGAGAGAGGAGGGTTGAACAGCAGTCTGAATAGCTGCTCTAATACAGAGTGCGAGAGGAGGGTTGAACAGCAGTCTGAATAGGTGCTCTAATACAGAGTGAGAGAGGAGGGTTGAACAGCAGTCTGAATAGGTGCTCTAATACAGAGTGAGAGAGGAGGGTTGCATCTTGAAAGGTTCCCTATTCCCCATAGGGTTCTGGTCAAAATTAGTGCACTATATTTGTATTTTATTTAACCTTGATTTCAACAGGGAGTCATACATATATATATTCCTAGAAAGGGAATAGGGTACAATTTGGGATACAGATGAGATGTGGACCCATTAGACTGGAGATAGAGGTGCTCGTGGTGGGTCAGATTTATCTCTCAGGCTGAGTTGGCAGTTTATAGGAGAGTGAATGGTAGAGACAAGATGGAGAACCAGAAGACACTACCGATCTGAGTGTGATCTGAGGTGGATCCCGACCATTATAGATGACAATTATAAAACAAGTACAATTATTGTCCAAAAATTCACAAGTCATTCCACTGTCTTGAATCTGAGTAAATTAAAGATGGTTCTTGTTAATGTCACGGCTTTCTTCCTGGGAAGGAGAGGCGGACCAAAACGCAGCGTGGTTATTTAGATACATCTTTAATAAAGATGAAAAAATATACAAAAAAAACAAGAAACCGTGAGAAAAAAAAAAAGAAAAAAAACAGCCCTATCTGGTGCAAACACAAAGACAGGAACAATCACCCACAAAACCCAACACAAAACAGGCTACCTAAATATGACTCCCAATCAGAGACAATGACTGACACCTGCCTCTGATTGAGAACCATATCAGGCCCAAACATAGAAATGGGAAAACTAGACACACAACATAGAATGCCCACTCAGATCACACCCTGACCAAACAAAACATAGAAACATACAAAGCAAACTATGGTCAGGGTGTGACAGTTTATGGTCATCTAAGCTATTATTTGATACTTTTAAACATCTCCCGTAGTATATGAGTTGCCAGATTTTCTCTGTCCAACCTCAGCCTTCGTTGTTGGACAGTTCAGCCAAGACAAGTGTAAACAGCCAGCCAGCAACACATCTCCAACATGCTGAGAGAGACTAATGCTGAGTGCAAAGTGCTTAATGGGGGGCTCTGTATAGAAACGTTATCTATACATCACACTAAATAATGATCTCCTATACATTTCATCAGCCCCACTCTGTCTGTCCCTGTTGACTCTGTCAAGTCTGGACTGTAGACGCTGTTGTCTCTGGCTGGTTGATATTAATGAGTGGAAGCTGATGGATACAGACAGTCAGTTCTCACAGGGACACGTGAGTCCTCCCTATCAGTGTCATCCGCTCCATGTTGTTGTTATTCATTCCTCTGGGACACGGTGCTGTCCCTATCAGCGTCATCTGCTCCATGTTGTTGGTGTTATTCACTCATCAGAGACAGGGAGCTGTCCCTATCAGCGTCATCTGCTCCATGTTGTTGGTGTTATTCACTCATCAGAGACAGGGAGCTGTCCCTATCAGCGTCATCTGCTCCATGTTGTTGGTGTTATTCACTCATCAGAGACAGGGAGCTGTCCCTATCAGCGTCATCTGCTCCATGTTGTTGTTGTTATTCACTCATCAGAGACAGGGAGCTGTCCCTATCAGCGTCATCTGCTCCATGTTGTTGGTGTTATTCACTCATCAGAGACAGGGAGCTGTCCCTATCAGCGTCATCTGCTCCATGTTGTTGGTGTTATTCACTCATCAGAGACAGGGAGCTGTCCCTATCAGCGTCATCTGCTCCATGTTGTTGGTGTTATTCACTCATCAGAGACAGGGAGCTGTCCCTATCAGCGTCATCTGCTCCATGTTGTTGTTGTTATTCACTCATCAGAGACAGGGAGCTGTCCCTATCAGCGTCATCTGCTCCATGTTGTTGGTGTTATTCACTCATCAGAGACAGGGAGCTGTCCCTATCAGCGTCATCTGCTCCATGTTGTTGGTGTTATTCACTCATCAGAGACAGGGAGCTGTCCCTATCAGCGTCATCTGCTCCATGTTGTTGTTGTTATTCACTCATCAGAGACAGGGAGCTGTCCCTATCAGCGTCATCTGCTCCATGTTGTTGTTGTTATTCACTCATCAGAGACAGGGAGCTGTCCCTATCAGCGTCATCTGCTCCATGTTGTTGTTGTTATTCACTCATCAGAGACAGCGTCATCTGCTCCATGTTGTTGGTGTTATTTACTCATCAGAGACAGGGAGCTGTCCCTATCAGCGTCATCTGCTCCATGTTGTTGGTGTTATTCACTCATCAGAGACAGGGAGCTGTCCCTGTCAGCGTCATCTACTCCATGTTGTTGTTGTTATTCACTCATCAGAGACAGGGAGCTGTCCCTATCAGCGTCATCTGCTCCATGTTGTTGGTGTTATTCACTCATCAGAGACAGGGAGCTGTCCCTATCAGCGTCATCTGCTCCATGTTGTTGTTGTTATTCACTCATCAGAGACAGGGAGCTGTCCCTATCAGCGTCATCTGCTCCATGTTGTTGGTGTTATTCCCTCATCAGAGACAGGGAGCTGTCCCTATCAGCGTCATCTGCTCCATGTTGTTGTTGTTATTCACTCATCAGAGACAGGGAGCTGTCCCTATCAGCGTCATCTACTCCATGTTGTTGTTGTTATTCACTCATCAGAGACAGGGAGCTGTCCCTATCAGCGTCATCTGCTCCATGTTGTTGGTGTTATTCACTCATCAGAGACAGGGAGCTGTCCCTATCAGCGTCATCTACTCCATGTTGTTGGTGTTATTCACTCATCATACGGACTCGGGAGAGGTGAAGGTAGAGAGCCGTGCGTACTCCGAAACACAACCCAACCAAGCCGCACTGCTACTTGACACAACGCACATCCAACTCCATCCGTCTAGCCAGCCGCACCAATGTGTCGGAGGAAACACCGTACACCTAGCGACCTGGTCAGCTTGTACTGCGCCCGGCCCGCCACAGGAGTTGCTAGTGCGAGATGAGACAAGGATATCCCTACCGGCCAAGCCCTCCCTAACCCAGACGATGCTAGGCCAATTGTGCGTCGCCCCATGGGCGACAGAGCCTGGACTCCAACCCAGAGTCTCTGGTGGCACAGCTAGTGCCTTAGACCACTGCGCCACCCGGGAGGCTAGTGCCATCCTTTTTTAATCTATACGTTGTTGTTGTTGTTGACAACAGGAAGATCCTGGTTTGACACAATGGAATATTTGCGGCATGCCTCGGTGTAGATACAAATTTGCATTGTTGTTTTCTAAAATATTTCGCACTTGAGACACCAAATCATCTCATCCTGGACAGACGTTTAAACCCATATCATCCTGGACAGACATTTAAACCCATATCATATCGGGGCGGCAGGGTAGCCTAGTGGTTAGAGTGTTGGACTAGTACCCGGAAGGTTGCGAGTTCAAACCCCCGAGCTGACAAGGTACAAATCTGTCGTTCTGCCCCTGAACAGGCAGTTAACCCACTGTTCCCAGGCCGTCATTGAAAATAAGAATTTGTTCTTAACTGACTTGCCTGGTTAAATAAAGGTAAAAAAAATAAAAAAAAAAAAAAAAAAAAAAAAAAATCCTGGACAGACGTTTAAACTCATATCATCCTGGACAGACATTTAAACCCATATCATCCTGGACAGACGTTTAAACCCATATCATCCTGGACAGACGTTTAAACCCATATCATCCTCTCTGATTTTGGGAGAAATCAGTGACGTGTAGGCTACGATGTTGAAGAAGTTGTGTATTGTGTGGAGTACCATAGTGGAAGTGGACCTCTACAGACACAGGTGGGAGCAGACCTCTCTAGTGCCAGCTCCAGTCTTGGTCCCTGGTCCTCTATCTCCAGGCTCTGTCATGCTGAGAGCACACATGAGTGGTCCCTCCATGGAAGGGACCTTTCGGCCAGCCGGCCGGCCGGAGACAGACCAGACCCTGGGAGCACTCAACCCCCCGCTGTCCACCCCATCCTACCCCATCCATCCGTCTAGCAGTATGTTGGCAATGTGAAGAATAAACTGGGTTCTTCACTGGGAGAGGCGGAGGTGTGTGTGTGTGTGTGTGTTTGTGTGTGTGTGTGTGTGTGTGTGTGTGTGTGTGTGTGTGTGTGTGTGTGTGTGTGTGTGTGTGTGTGTGTGTGTGTGTGTGTGTGTGGGTGTGTGTGTGTGTGTGTGCGTGTGTGATCTGGGAGGGAGGGCACCGGAGAGTAACCCTTTCCCCACTGGAGAGCCAGCGACCAGCAGGCTCAGATTAGAGGACATTTGTTCCACAATATTGCTGCCTCCTGCTTTCCAAGGCTGGGGCAGAGGCCCGCACAGAAGGTAGAGGCAGAGATTTGGGCGCAGGCCAAACCCTTTTTCGCGTGTCTGTGGCTCCTCGTATCTACGCCACATGTGCTGAGCTCGACTCCCCACTGATCCTGCCCGAGCTTCATAGCCTCCCTGCCTGATGGAACAAATGCTAGATTTTCAGAAAATAAACTTATCTCATTTTGGATGACAACACATCCCCTCGGGTTGCGATGATGGCAAGGCACCATTCTGGAAACCAGGCAGGCAGGGTCAACTGTACATTTCCCTACAGCTCTCTTCTGTTGTTTAAAAAAACGTCTGTCATTTTTCTCCAAGGGTGTTACAGTGAATTAGATGCATGAATCCTTCATTTTTTATTCCTACGGCTGTAATATAAACATAATCATTCAGTATCAATATCTAAAATGTAAGAAGTCCCTCTGGAAACGCCTCTATCTTCACGTCGGAGTAATTAAATGATCAGACCAGATTTAACCGATTGAGTCTATCATCAAACAAATGATCTTTATTCATTTCAAGGTATTTTGCTCTAAAAATCCTAGTGCCTTTTTTTAAAAAGCCTGTAATGTACACCGGCTAATGTTTTCTAAATTGAAGTGTCACATGACATGATTGATGGCCTTAGTAGATTATCTATCTCCAATACGAGAGCCGTTATTGGCCAGACAGCAGGGAGACCATTGTGTGTCAAATCAAATCAAATCAAATGTTGTTGGTCACATAACACGTGTTTAGCAGATGTAATTGCGTGTGTGGCGAGATGCTTGCGTTCCTAGCTCCCAACAGTGCAGTAATATCTAACAATACACACACACACATCTAAAGTAAAGGAATGGAATTAAGAATACATAAATATTTAGACAATCAATGTCAGAGCGACATAGACTAAGATACATTAGAATAGGATAGAATACAGTGTAAACATATGAGATGAGTAATGCAAGATGTGTAAACATTATGTGTGTGTGTGTGTGTGTGTGTGTGTGTGTGTGTGTGTGTGTGTGTGTGTTTTTGTGTGTGTGTGATGTTACCCATTTATTTCAATTGTATATTTTCATCATCTCTATAAAATGGCCGGCTGTGGAAGAGAATTGTTTGCACACAAAACTGTGAATATCTATTCCGCACCTTATTCCCCTCACGATGAGTGTTTGAATGTAGGCTCTTCCTTCCTAGTCAGTTCCTTAGTGAGTTGTTAGCTAGTGGTCTCCTTGGGGACAGACACTCGCTGACCGTATTGCTAAATGACATGCTAATGCCAGCGCGTGAGTGTGTATGAGTGTGTGTGTGTGTTTGTGTGTGTGTGTGTGTGTGTGTGTGTGTGCTAAATGACATGTTAATACCATTGATCTCAACAGATCATCAGATCGACGTAACTCCCACACAGAGAGAACAGTGATGTCACAGCACACAGTAGAACCAGTAGCATAGATGATAAGATACGATGAGATGAGATGATGATCCCAAGCGGAAAATAAATATATTTAAATAATCATACTTCATTAATATATTTAAGTATATAAAATATGTTCGTCATAAATATACTTTAGTATATGAAACATGATCTAAATTGTAACAATTTCAAATACATTCAATTCATTTAATGTCAAATGTATTAGTGTTATTAGCTAAATATATATTAAATATATTTAAAATGATGTAAATGCATTAGTGTTATTAGCTAAATATATATTAAATACATTTAAAATGATGTAAATGTAGACACCTTTTTTTTGTACTTAAGTATATTCTTAGTATACTAGATAAAGAGCAAAATAAATAAACCTTGAATTAACCTTACATTTGATTCTCCTAAATTAGAAATATACTACAATTCTGATTAAGTGTAAGTTTGATGTGGATGATCAGTCAATGTCATTGTATTATTAATATACTAGCTTAATCAATTCAATTGTATTCCTGTAATTTTTTTTTTTTTTTTTTTTTTACAAATAAAGTATATTTATAATGTGTTTCAAATATACTTTCACAAATTAACCACATTGGGTATTGTAATTATCCATGAAAAGGATACCCTGATTCACCGAGGCATCATCTCATCCACAATGTTACCACATGCGATTTAAAAAGCAGTTGTGGCTGGAGCAGCAATGTACAATTAAACTGTTTGATAGGTGTGCAGCTGTGGCATTTCACACTAGTTGTTCACATTACAGTGATACATTAATTAACATTTTAAAAAAAATGTGTGATATGTAAAGTGTAATAAAAAATGTACATCATTATTCAGTTGGGAAATGAACATCAACACATTTGAATAAGCTAAATATACAGAACAACATCATATTATAAATCAAAGCTCCAGCTGCAGAAAAGGATGCTGGGTAATATGCAAAAACCAAAACGTTCAAATACTTTTTTTTAAGTATACTTAAGTATATTTCCTTGAGATATTAAAAAGTATACTCTTAGGAAGCATGTTTCAGTTGAAGGCATTCAGTTGTACAACTGACTAGGTCTCCCCTTTCCCTTTCCTCAGATGTGGAAGTTTCCCTTATGTGGAGCAAACAATCTTTACCATTTTCAACTTGCTCTTTCTCTGGACTCTTCTGAACAGGAATTCATTACTGAAACTACAGTTCTTGTGTACTTGATCACTCACAAGCAGAGATTCGTTAAAACGACCAATGTTTCAACTGCAAAAAATCTACTCCAAAGTGTATTTTGAATGAATATCAAAATGACAATGAAAGTGAATGGAATTGAAGTACACTTTCAATGTGTTTGTTTTAAGTGTAATGATAGGTAACATATAGTTATAGTTATAGACTGCAAAAACAACGAATAAACACTTTAATAAGCCTATTGAATTGTAATGATAGCATATTGCCACGTTAAACAGTCAGAACTAGGAAACTCAGACATTTACAACTTGCTAACTGGTTGTAGTTATACACTTGCCACGTTCCACCAGTTAGCAAGTCGTAAAAGTCAGAGTTTCCTAGTTTCTGACTAGCATGTGAACACGGCATACGTACAGTACACTAAAAGACTGAACAAACAATTCATTTAAAGTACACTTTAATAAGTGTGTTGAAGTGTAATAATAGTATATGAATAGAATACTTACTAGAAAAGTACATCTCGTATTCGAAGTATATTATATAAATTTGTAGTATATCTAAGTATACTTCCTTATTTGTGTAATGTATTTAAATATAATTTATTTTCGCTTGGGGATAAATAATTCTGCTATAGAGGACTGATTTGAAAAGATAGATCTCATTAAAAAGTAGTATTTAGTGGTTTGACATGGTATTAGGTTAATTTCCTCTCGGTTTAATTAGGAAAAGCAACAACAACAAAACTACAAAGAAAAGTGTCCAAATAAATCCTTTCAGTCCTTATTTCTCAATAGCTTGACTGGACAGACGTTTAAACCTTATTTCTCAATAGCTTGACTGGACAGACGTTTAAACCTTATTTCTCAATAGCTTGACTGGACAGACGTTTAAACCTTATTTCTCAATAGCTTGACTGGACAGACGTTTAAACCTTATTTCTAAATAGCTTGACTGAACTAACGTTTAAACCTTATTTCTAAATAGCTTGACTGGACAGACATTTAAACCTTATTTCTAAATAGCTTGACTGAACAGACATTTAAACCTTATTTCTCAATAGCTTGACTGAACAGACGTTTAAACCTTATTTCTAAATAGCTTGACTGAACAGACATTTAAACCTTATTTCTAAATAGCTTGACTGAACAGACATTTAAACCTTATTTCTCAATAGCTTGACTGAACAGACATTTAAACCTTATTTCTAAATAGCTTGACTGGACAGACGTTTAAACCTTATTTCTAAATAGCTTGACTGAACAGACATTTAAACCTTATTTCTAAATAGCTTGACTGAACAGACATTTAAACCTTATTTCTCAATAGCTTGACTGAACAGACGTTTAAACCTTATTTCTAAATAGCTTGACTGGACAGACGTTTAAACCTTATTTCTAAATAGCTTGACTGAACAGACGTTTAAACCTTATTTCTAAATAGCTTGACTGGACAGAAGTTTAAACCTTATTTCTAAATAGCTTGACTGAACTAACGTTTAAACCTTATTTCTAAATAGCTTGACTGAACAGACGTTTAAACCTTATTTCTAAATAGCTTGACTGAACAGACATTTAAACCTTATTTCTAAATAGCTTGACTGAACAGACATTTAAACCTTATTTCTAAATAGATTGACTGAACAGACATTTAAACCTTATTTCTAAATAGCTTGACTGAACAGACGTTTAAACCTTATTTCTCAATAGCTTGACTGGACAGACGTTTAAACCTTATTTCTAAATAGCTTGACTGAACTAACGTTTAAACCTTATTTCTAAATAGCTTGACTGAACTAACGTTTAAACCTTATTTCTAAATAGCTTGACTGAACAGACATTTAAACCTTATTTCTAAATAGCTTGAATGGAGTCTGCCATGCGACCTCCAGTGATCATGTGACCGGTGTCCTAGTCTGTCATGTGACCTCCAGTGATCATGTGACCGGTGTCCTAGTCTGTCATGTGACCTCCAGTGATCATGTGACCGGTGTCCTAGTCTGTCATGTGATCTCCAGTGATCATATGACCGGTGTCCTAGTCTGTCATGTGATCTCCAGTGATCATGTGACCGGTGTCCTAGTCTGTCATGTGACCTCCAGTGATCATGTGACCGGTGTCCAAGTCTGCCATGTGACCTCCAGTGATCATGTGATCGGTGTCCAAGTCTGTCATGTGACCTACAGTCAGACCAGGTTCTTTCTGTCCGTCTTCTATTCATGAAATAACTCTCTAATAGACCTCGTTTGTCTGCTGAGGACCTATTAAACACTGATCTGTATTCATCTCTCAAACAAAACCAGAAAAGAGAGGGTCTGCATCGCAAACGACATCCCAAACCAGGGCCAAAGTAATGCACTATGTAGGGAAAAGGCTGCTATTTGGGACACAGCCAGGAATACCCACTACCAGCAGCACAACTCCACCTCAAACAGAGCAAGGCCAACAGAACAAAACAAGCTGAATAAAGAAGGACTTCATTAGATCTAAATGAATAGTCTCCTGGGTCCATGACTGTCTTCCTTTCCTTGGGCCAAAGGATTACACGTCCTTAATTGCTTTTTATCACCTAGCCCTGTGATTTCCATCCAGCAATCAAGTGGCTTCTTCCATTTAATTTAAGTGTCTTGCGATGATGAGAAAATATACATATGTCCCTCACTACTCTCTCTGACCTGGAGTACAGACTGAGAAAGACTAGTCTCACTACTCCCTCTGACCTGGAGTACAGACTGAGAGAGACTAGTCTCACTACTCTCTCTGATCTGGAGTACAGACTGAGAGAGGCTAGTCTCACTACTCCCTCTGACCTGGAGTACAGACTGAGAGAGACTAGTCTCACTACTCTCTCTGACCTGGAGTACAGACTGAGAGAGACCAGTCTTGCTACTCCCTCTGACCTGGAGTACAGACTGAGAGAGACTAGTCTCACTACTCTCTCTGACCTGGAGTACAGACTGAGAGAGACTAGTCTCACTACTCCCTCTGACCTGGAGTACAGACTGAGAGAGACTAGTCTCACTACTCCCTCTGACCTGGAGTATAGACTGAGAGAAATCAACCTACTAAACCTACTAACCTACTAACCTACTAACCCTACTAACCTACTAACCCTACTAACCCTACTAACCTACTAAACTACTAACCCTACTAACCTACTAAACTACTAACCCTACTAACCTACTAACCCTACTAACCTACTAACCCTACTAACCTACTAAACTACTAACCTACTAAACTACTAACCCTACTAACCCTACTCACCTACTAAACTACTAACCCTACTAACTGACCTACTAACCTACTAAACTACTAACCTACTAAACTACTAACCATACTAACCCTACTAACCTACTAAACTACTAACCCTACTAACCCTACTAACCTACTAAACTACTAACCCTACTAACCCTACTAACCTACTAAACTACTAACCCTACTAACTGACCTACTAAAATCATTTTTGGGCTGAATTTAGAATTGGAATATAAAGGGACAGACATGTTGTTTAAAATAACATGACCAGAAGACATGTATTCTGAGAGAGACTAGTCTCACTACTCCCTCTGACCTGGAGTACAGACTGAGAGAGACTAGTCTCACTACTCACTCTGACCTGGAGTACAGACTGAGAGAGACTAGTCTCACTACTCCCTCTGACCTGGAGTACAGACTGAGAGAGACTAGTCTCACTACTCCCTCTGATCTGGAGTACAGACTGAGAGAGACTAGTCTCACTACTCCCTCTGACCTGGAGTACAGACTGAGAGAGACTAGTCTCACTACTCACTCTGACCTGGAGTACAGACTGAGAGAGACTAGTCTCACTACTCCCTCTGACCTGGAGTACAGACTGAGAGAGACCAGTCTTGCTACTCCCTCTGACCTGGAGTACAGACTGAGAGAGACTAGTCTCACTACTCACTCTGACCTGGAGTACAGACTGAGAGAGACTAGTCTCACTACTCCCTCTGACCTGGAGTACAGACTGAGAGAGACTAGTCTCACTACTCCCTCTGATCTGGAGTACAGACTGAGAGAGACTAGTCTCACTACTCACTCTGACCTGGAGTACAGACTGAGAGAGACTAGTCTCACTACTCCCTCTGACCTGGAGTACAGACTGAGAGAGACCAGTCTTGCTACTCCCTCTGACCTGGAGTACAGACTGAGAGAGACTAGTCTCACTACTCCCTCTGACCTGGAGTACAGACTGAGAGAGACTAGTCTCACTACTCCCTCTGACCTGGAGTACAGACTGAGAGAGACTAGTCTCACTACTCACTCTGACCTGGAGTACAGACTGAGAGAGACTAGTCTCACTACTCCCTCTGACCTGGAGTACAGACTGAGAGAGACTAGTCTCACTACTCTCTCTGACCTGGAGTACAGACTGAGAGAGACTAGTCTCACTACTCCCTCTGACCTGGAGTACAGACTGAGAGAGACTAGTCTCACTACTCCCTCTGACCTGGAGTATAGACTGAGAGAAATCAACCTACTAAACCTACTAACCTACTAACCTACTAACCCTACTAACCTACTAACCCTACTAACCCTACTAACCTACTAAACTACTAACCCTACTAACCTACTAAACTACTAACCCTACTAACCTACTAACCCTACTAACCTACTAACCCTACTAACCTACTAAACTACTAACCTACTAAACTACTAACCCTACTAACCCTACTAACCTACTAAACTACTAACCCTACTAACTGACCTACTAACCTACTAAACTACTAACCTACTAAACTACTAACCATACTAACCCTACTAACCTACTAAACTACTAACCCTACTAACCCTACTAACCTACTAAACTACTAACCTACTAACCCTACTAACCTACTAAACTACTAACCCTACTAACCCTACTAACCTACTAAACTACTAACCCTACTAACTGACCTACTAAAATCATTTTTGGGCTGAATTTAGAATTGGAATATAAAGGGACAGACATGTTGTTTAAAATAACATGACCAGAAGACATGTATTCATTAGAGGCTTGTTATTTCATTACACCGTTAGGATTAGTGTATCTGGTCTATGGACATGTTTTACATAGCTGTCTACGGGGAAATGCATCACTACTGTAGATATGTTTCACATAGAACAGACGTCTACAGGGACATATTACAGTACTGTTAAACTATACCATCCAACCCTTCCAGACGGGAGCCTTTCTACAATTCCATGTTTCTATGATATATGATTTATTTATTTAACCGAGGAGGTTAATTTGATGGTACTTCCGATGTTAGAATAAGGATGGACTACTTTATTGTCCACTCAATTTGAAAATGTGTGTTTGGCTTCACAGTTCACACACGACATACAGACAACATCAAATATCATCAGGAGCAGCTCAAAATAATTTCAGATCAACTATTTAAAGGTTTGAAAGCAGGGTGATTCCATAATAACATGTTTGGTGTAAATAGGGCAGCATTGTATAGGGTGATAAACTAACAGACATCTGCCAAGGTGTTAGTCATTAAGCCTGTGCTCAAACCTCTCAAATCATGAAGCCTGTACCCAAACCTCTCAAATCATGAAGCCTGTACCCAAACCTCTCAAATCATGAAGCCTGTACCCAAACCTCTCAAATCATGAAGCCTGTACCCAAACCTCTCAAATCATGAAGCCTGTTCCCAAACCTCTCAAATCATGAAGCCTGTTCCCAAACCTCTCAAATCACGAAGCCTGTTCCCAAATTTCTCAAATCATGAAGCCTGTTCCCAAACCTCTCAAATCATGAAGCCTGTTCCAAAACCTCTCAAATCACAAAGCCTGTTCCCAAACCTCTCAAATCATGAAGCCTGTTCCCAAACCTCTCAAATCATGAAGCCTGTACCCAAACCTCTCAAATCATGAAGCCTGTTCCAAAACCTCTCAAATCACGAAGCCTGTTCCCAAACCTCTCAAATCATGAAGCCTGTTCCCAAACCTCTCAAATCATGAAGCCTGTACCCAAACCTCTCAAATCATGAAGCCTGTTCCAAAACCTCTCAAATCACGAAGCCTGTACCCAAACCTCTCAAATCACGAAGCCTGTTCCCAAACCTCTCAAATCATGAAGCCTGTTCCAAAACCTCTCAAATCACGAAGCCTGTTCCCAAACCTCTCAAATCATGAAGCCTGTTCCCAAACCTCTCAAATCATGAAGCCTGTACCCAAACCTCTCAAATCATGAAGCCTGTTCCAAAACCTCTCAAATCACGAAGCCTGTACCCAAACCTCTCAAATCACGAAGCCTGTTCCCAAACCTCTCAAATCATGAAGCCTGTTCCAAAACCTCTCAAATCACGAAGCCTGTACCCAAACCTCTCAAATCACGAAGCCCGTTCCCAAACCTCTCAAATCATGAAGCCTGTTCCCAAACCTCTCAAATCATGAAGCCTGTGCTCAAACCGACGCTGTTAAAAGCATTAAGCCACAAGTTGGCAGATCGACTTTACCAACTTCAGATGAGTTCCAAGACGATTGTGGGGGTCATAGATCACAACAGGTCATAATAGTTTGTAGGCCAAACCGTTCTGACGCTACAGACGATTTTATGAGAATACCGATGTTCTGGATGTCTCATGGTCTGAGACATCCACCTCTCTAACTCTGCCACCTTTCACCCCAGATGTCTCATGGTCTGACAAACACCTCTCTATCTCCGCCACCTTTCACCCCAGATGTCTCATGGTCTGACAAACACCTCTCTAACTCTGCCACCTTTCACCCCAGATGTCTCATGTCTCATGTCCCAAACACCTCTCTAACTCTGCCACCTTTCACCCCAGATGTCTCATGGTCTGACAAACACCTCTCTATCTCTGTCACCTTTCACCCCAGATGCGAAAGGGCGAGATCGGCAGATGCGGGGAAAACAGACATCTCTAGCTTAAACCGATGGATTTTAATGAGAATTTTGTATTATTATGCTAATTATATTTCTGCGGTCGGTGCAGTTCAAACCCAGCCACAGTTTTTGGTAAACAGCCGAGGGATGGGTCTGGAGAAACATAACCACCCCTTAAATTTACAGACAGAGCCTATGGATGCAAGGACTGACCATCCATGAGAACAACATTAATAATAATAATAACCCTGTTTTGAGACGACACCATGTTTGTTTGTAATTCCGTTGTTTACAGGCTTGTATTTTGGGTTCCGAATAAGTTACGACAGTTGAACTAAGCTCATGGGGCATTTATGAGTTATATTCTGCAAGAATCTATCATTCATTTTAAAAAAAATCCCCAAAATGTAGGTAGCAATCGCAGATTGCCCTCTTTAAATCACTGAGTGATGAGAGGTAACAATCCTATTGTTGCTTGTAGTTAAGATGAAATTACAGGGTGTTGAATGCCGTCCTTGTGTGTAGAGTTGTATGGATTGGTTAAATTTATAGTCATTGGTTTTGGTTTGGCCTACATTTTAAAGTGAAAAATTATAGTCTCAACATCACTCTGTTATCGTGGAATTGCCCCTCTGTATAATGGACAAACAAAGATGGCAATGTAATGCATTATCAACGCGTCCTCTTTCCAGTCCACAAAGGGTTAACTTCATTCATATTTTTTCAAATTCCTTCCTTACTTCCTCCTCTCTCCACTCCTCTCTTCCCTCTATCTCCACTCCTCTCTTCCACTGTCTTTTAGGTTAATCAGGTGTAATTTAAAACCCGAAATGCCTGACAGTACATTTCTGTGACGGAAGAAGGCTATTGCTTGTATTTCTGCATGGCTGTTTGGATCAAAGACTGGTTATCTCTGCTATCGAGCTGTTTTAACCTCTGTCTAGTCTGATTACAGACAAAGGGAACTGAATTTCCCTGTTAATCAGCACTAATGTTCAGGGACAGCTATAGACTATACACACTTTAACAAGTTTAAATGCAAAGCCAAGTAGAAAAGTAATATTAAAGGAATGAATGAGACACCACTTCACCTGGAAGTTTAAAGAGATATAGCCTGGCTAGATAATGCTATGGAGATGTTCCCACAGTTTAAAAAGATATAGCCTGGTTTCATAATGCTGTTGAGATGTTCCCACAGTTTAAAGAGATATAGCCTGGTTTCATAATGCTGTTGAGATGTTCCCACAGTTTAAAGTGATATAGCCTGGTTTCATAATGCTGTGGAGATGTTCCCACAGTTTAAAGTGATATAGCCTGGTTTCATAATGCTGTTGAGATGTTCCCACAGTTTAAAGAGATATAGCCTGGTTTCATAATGCTGTTGAGATGTTCCCACAGATTGAAGAGATATAGCCTGGTTTCATAATGCTGTGGAGATGTTCCCACAGTTTAAAGTGATATAGCCTGGTTTCATAATGCTGTGGAGATGTGACTTTAACAGAGTATTTACAAGTTCTTTTATATTATTACCCTGATACCTAGACCTTAAAACATAGCTGCTGTGTGTGTGTGTGTGTGTGTGTGCGTGTGCGTGCGTGCGTGCGTGCGTGCGTGCGTGTGTGTGTGCGTGTGTGTGTGCGTGTGTGTGAGTGTGTGTGTGTGTGTGTGTGTGTGTGTGTGTGTGTGTGTGTGTGTGTGTGTGTGTGTGTGTGTGTGTGCGTGTGTGTGAGTGTGTGTGTGTGTGTGTGAGTGTGTGTGTGTGTGTGTGTGTGTTGGGGTGATGTCTGATGTGGGGGGTTTTCTGGTAGATGTGACAGTTTAAAGGTTGAGACCCAACAGCTGTGTTTATGAATTCCCCAGTGCACCTGCTAAGGTTAGGCTGCAGAGCAAGTGTTAGTGGACTCACTCACTCTCTGTCTCAGGGATTAACCCAACAAGGTCGACGCCCCAAATGGCACCATACTCCCTATATAGTAGGGAATAGTGTGCCACTTTGTGACTGAGACAAGTCTACGTATAGGGCACTGTGAGACTGACGCCAGAGAGAGAGAGAGTGTAACTACGGACCTGTATAGTTAGGGAAGCATGTCATCACCTTCCCCATTGGTGTCTGTGCAAATTCATAAGATAGTCATTGTTGTAGTTAGCGTGTAGATTCAGGGCGAGTCTCTGTTTTGTTGCCTTTATGTAAATAGGTCTGTGTATGCGTAACAGGAGGAGATGTCAGTACAGGAATGATGCTATTTTGTGGCATGATGAAGTCTTTATGTGCTCTTACGTTAACGTCTAAATCTAACCTAAAATACTGTTGCTATTTAATCGTTTAAATGGGGAAAAATCCTCAATGCTCAATTTCAAAAGAAGACACAAACACAAAATGAAGATTGAGACAAACCATTTGGCAGACCCATTTAAATTAAGGCAGGTTCACAGATAGACATTTAAGTTTTCTCTAGTTTGCTAGTTCTTGATTACAATGTTGACATTTTACTCTGAATTAACCTGATTAATGTAATTGAATGTAAAAGCCCGTGCCTCAGCGTTTCACATGATCACAGGAGATGGATTAGGAAAGAAGGCTTTCAAATTAAATATAGCTCTCCCAGCTCTGCCTGTTAATGTGCCGTTTACCACCACTTGAGTCACTGACCGCCGCTATTTAGTCAAACTAATGATGATGCACAGTCCGTTCCTATCCCTAGATAATTAAAAGAAAAGCCTCTCCACACACCTCTAATTCAGCATTAACTTTTTGATAGAATTGACAGACTCGCTTGCATCCCCCCCCCCCAAAAAAACAGGTCTTATCAATTTGGCCCTCTCTAAATCACTTGTGGCGTTGTTTGCGAGGAAATTACTATTTTGAAATCTATTCTCTGTCACTCGTTATCGATTACTCAGAACCTGGAACTACAGCGAACATTCCATAGCTTCCATAGAATGCTGTGAGTTTCCTGTCAGGTGATCGTTGATAGCACCTGGTCTCAGCATCTATTCAAATCGCGTTGCTTAGCAAGACAGTATTGGAATTTAATTTGATGTTTAGCTGAGACGCAAGCAGTTGCTGATATCAACATTTTTCTGATAGGTCGATGTGTAAACACTCCAGTTAAAACTAGATAAAAATGTGATTTTATTTTGCTCAATGCACTATATTTGGCAGTTTAGGCTGCACGTGAGGTTGAGAAATACTGTATCTCTCATTTAATTCAGAATTAAAAAATATTCTGAATATAGAATCTGTTGCCTAGAAACAGACTTTTATGTTTCGTCTGTGTTTTTTAAAATGTCCTCTTATTGCGCTTCAGGGTTCCAAAAGGGTTCTTGGGCTGTCCCCCCATAGGGTCACCCTTTCTGGTTGAGTAACCATTATTCAATTAGGTAAGTCAGTTAAGAAACAAATTCTTATTTGACAATGACTGCCTACAGGAAGAACCCTTTTTGGTTCCTGATAGAACTCTTTTAGGTTCCATGTAGAACCCTCTGCGGAAAGGGTTCTACATAGAACTCAAAAGGGTTCTACCTGGAACCAAAAAAAAAGGGTTCTCCTATGGGGACAGCCGAAAAACCATTTGTTGGTTCTAGATAGCATCTTTTTTTTCTCAGAGTGTGGTGCCTTCTAAAACACCCTAACCTGTTACTAAACACCAGCGCCATATATGCCCTAAACTGTTACTAAACACATCACATTTGCTCAGTGTGCAGTGTGACTGTCCCCACTCACCGCTCTCTCCCAGACAGGCTGTTACACACACCCAGACAGAGGCTTGGTTGGTAGAATAAGTAAATGAATAAATAGGCTGATGTTGAATTTTCCCCTCACTTGCCTCCACTGACACAAATAGGATCTACAGTAATTTATAATGCTGTTAGAGAAACGAAGTGGCTGGGTTCTCTCTCTCTTTCGCTCTCTCTATCTCTCTCTTTCCTCTCTTGCTCTCTCTCCTCTCTCCCTTGCTCATTCTATTCTCTGTCTTTAGCTCTCTCTTCTCTCTCTCTCTCTCCCCCCCCCCCCCTCTCTCTCTCTCTCCTCTAACACTCTCTCTCTCTCTCTCTCTCTCTCTCTCTCTCTCTCTCTCTCTCTCTCTCTCTCTCTCTCCTCTACCCTCTCTCTCTCCTCTCTCTCTCTCTCCCTCTCTCTCTCTCTCCCTCTCTCTCTCTCTCCCTCTCTCTCTCTCTCCTCTACTCTCTCTCTCTCTCTCTCCTCTGCTCTCTCTCTATCCCCCCTCTATCTCTCGCCCCCCTCTCGCTCTCTTTAACCAAGGTGTCTGTCACCTTGTGTGCAGGAGGGCCTGTGAGAGCCAGAGAGTGGGACCGGGGGAAGGAAGGCACTGACACCCTGTTTTACTATTCCACACACGGCCCAAAGGCTAAGTGACATCAAGACTCATTATTGTGATCACATGCCACATTTGTAACTGGTTAGTGAGCAAATTGTGATAAAATAGGCTGATGCCCCTTCTGAGCCCATCTCCTTTACACACGCGCTGGACTTCTCCTCTCCTAATGGTGGACTCGGTGTGTGAGTTTTTATCTAAATATCCGTGGACACAATTACCTTATCCACTGATACTCACAGAGGCTGGGTTGTGCAGAGACTGGAGACAACAGAAATAGGTGGATGTTTGTGTATCAACATTTCGGAGGAGCAGAACTAAATAACCAGGAAATGTAACTGTACGACATACAGGTCGTTTTCAGCCCTGTGGTATTATTGCTCCTAATGTGTTTTATGGTGATGCAGTGCAGCATTTATCCAAAGGAATGACAGGTGATTCTCAGAGAATCCACAACGACTTGGAACACATTTAGGATATTCAATAGGAACCTACTTACACCTTGAGACCAAAGGAGAAATCAGGCGATGTTCTGACACCATCTTTCACATAGTCTACAGGTTGTCCCAAATGGCCCCCATAATTCCCTTTATAGTGCACCACTTTTGGCAGGCCCTGGTCAAAAGTAGTGCTCTAAATAGGGAAGAGGGGGGCCAGTATTTAGGAAAAACATGATTTCATTTTGGGTTGGTATTTCAATACAACTATGCAACTATAGATCTAGGATCCTAACTCACCTGACTCAAGCCAGACACCGTACACACAACAGGCAATTCTTAGCATATGCCGAAATAATGAGGATAAGGGAAGAGAAAGTAGAAAAAAAACAAAAACCCATCTCTCTATGCTTGCTTGCCCGCATAAACCTCCAATTGGCGAAATGAAAATGTGTCTTAAACAAAGAGAGGAGAGACCCCATGGAGTCTGGGGCTACAGTTTCTGTCACATAACTATTCCTTGGAGGCTTCATATGACAAAAGGCAAAAAGTTTCTTTGTCCCCTCTCTTCTTGTCACGTTACACCCCTCCTACCCGTAGTCTACCCCCCCCCACCCACCCCCCTCTCCTGTTGTCTGGCTGTCGGTTCTGTCAGCCCGTAGCCTGGCACCTGCTCTCACGTTCCTAATTAGGATCCTTTAATTAATTATATACGGCTGAGCATCTCCTTGTCTCTGGGCTGGTCTCTCTCTCCCCCCTCCCTCTACTGTAGTTCTATCTAGTCTTTATCTGTGCCATGAAATATCTGTATATATGTCCAGGGTACCAAATTGAACAAGTGTACCAAGTGTCATGTTCTTATTTCCATCTCCTTGTCTCTGGGCTGGTCTCTCTCTCCCCCCTCCCTCTCTCTCCCCCCCTCCCTCTCTCTCCCCCCTCCCTCTACTGTAGTTCTATCTAGTCTTTATCTGTGCCATGAAATATCTGTATATATGTCCAGGGCACCAAACTGAACAAGTGTACCAAGTGTCATGTTCTTATTTCCATCTCCTTATACCTCCTGCTTGGTTTTTCCCTCCTCTTCTTCAGCTTTAACCTGCTGCTGTATGGACATCTATCTGGGGCTGTATAGACATCTATCTGGGGCTGTATAGACATCTATCTGGGGCTGTATGGACATCTATCTGGGGCTGTATGGACATCTATCTGGGGCTGTATGGACATCTATCTGGGGCTGTATGGACATCTATCTAGGGCTGTATGGACATCTATCTGGGGCTGTATAGACATCTATCTGGGGCTGTATAGACATCTATCTGGGGCTGTATAGACATCTATCTGGGGCTGTATAGACATCTATCTGGGGCTCAGAGTAGGAGTGCTGATCTAGGATCAGGTCTCCACTCTCCATGTCATCATATTCATTATGATCTGAAAGGCAAAACTGTTCAAGGTCACCACTCCTACTTTATACATTCGGGTCCAGGTCTTGCTGCCATTAAATATTGTGGTAACGACGTTTGTGGGGTGGTTTGTGTTTTACAGTAGTGATTAGCCTCTAGGTGGGTTGTGTTTTACAGTAGTGATTAGCCTCAAGGTGGGTTGTGTTTTACAGTAGTGATTAGCCTCTAGGTGGGTTGTGTTTTACAGTAGTGATTAGCCTCTAGGTGGGTTGTGTTTTACAGTAGTGATTAGCCTCAAGGTGGGTTGTGTTTTACAGTAGAGATTAGCCTCTAGGATGGTTGTGTGTTACAGTAGTGATTAGCCTCAACATAGGGTTAATTTTTTGCAGTAGTGATTAGCCTCTAGGTGAGTTGTGTGTTACAGTAGAGATTAGCCTCTAGGATGGCTGTGTTTTACAGTAGAGATTAGCCTCTAGGATGGCTGTGTTTTACAGTAGTGAATAGCCTCTAGGTGAGTTGTGTGTTACAGTAGTGATTAGCCTCTAGGATGGTTGTGTGTTACAGTAGTGATTAGCCTCTAGGATGGTTGTGTGTTACAGTAGTGATTAGCCTCTAGGTGAGTTGTGTGTTACAGTAGAGATTAGCCTCTAGGATGGCTGTGTTTTACAGTAGAGATTAGCCTCTAGGATGGCTGTGTTTTACAGTAGTGATTAGCCTCTAGGATGGTTGTGTGTTACAGTAGTGATTAGCCTCAAGGTGGGTCGTGTGTTACAGTAGTGATTAGCCTCTAGGATGGTTGTGTGTTACAGTAGTGATTAGCCTCTAGGTGAGTTGTGTGTTACAGTAGAGATTAGCCTCTAGGATGGCTGTGTGTTACAGTAGAGATTAGCCTCTAGGATGGTTGTGTGTTACAGTAGAGATTAGCCTCTAGGATGGCTGTGTGTTACAGTAGAGATTAGCCTCTAGGATGGCTGTGTGTTACAGTAGTGATTAGCCTCTAGGATGGTTGTGTGTTACAGTAGTGATTAGCCTCTAGGATGGCTGTGTGTTACAGTAGAGATTAGCCTCTAGGATGGCTGTGTGTTACAGTAGTGATTAGCCTCTAGGTGAGTTGTGTGTTACAGTAGTGATTAGCCTCTAGGTGAGTTGTGTGTTACAGTAGTGATTAGCCTCTAGGATGGCTGTGTGTTACAGTAGTGATTAGCCTCTAGGTGAGTTGTGTGTTACAGTAGTGATTAGCCTCTAGGTGAGTTGTGTGTTACAGTAGTGATTAGCCTCTAGGTGAGTTGTGTGTTACAGTAGTGATTAGCCTCTAGGTGAGTTGTGTGTTACAGTAGTGATTAGCCTCTAGGATGGCTGTGTGTTACAGTAGTGATTAGCCTCTAGGTGAGTTGTGTGTTACAGTAGAGATTAGCCTCTAGGTGAGTTGTGTGTTACAGTAGTGATTAGCCTCTAGGTGAGTTGTGTGTTACAGTAGTGATTAGCCTCTAGGATGGCTGTGTGTTACAGTAGTGATTAGCCTCTAGGATGGCTGTGTGTTACAGTAGTGATTAGCCTCTAGGTGAGTTGTGTGTTACAGTAGTGATTAGCCTCTAGGATGGTTGTGTGTTACAGTAGTGATTAGCCTCTAGGATGGTTGTGTGTTACAGTAGTGATTAGCCTCTAGGATGGTTGTGTGTTACAGTAGTGATTAGCCTCTAGGATGGTTGTGTGTTACAGTAGTGATTAGCCTCAAGTTGTTGATCTTGGTAAAGGAATACGTGCCTGTCAGCCATCACCATCAGAAACCGCCTCACAACTGCTACTACTCCGCTTACACTAGGATGTGTCCCAAATGGCACCCTATTCCCTATATAGTGCATTACCTTTGACCAAGGCAGATAGGGCTCTGGTTTAAAGTAGTGCACTATATAGGGAATAGGGTGCCATTTGGTACGCAATATGAGACGTGCCTGGTTGAAGAAAAGCTCCAATAAAATATTTATTCACTGATCAGCACACAATAGAGGAAAGATTAAAGTTTTGGCTGACTCTGTCCTGTCCTCTCAGATCAAGGTTTTGTCCAGGCTGACTTGGCTGACTGTCCTGTCCTCTCAGATCAAGGTTTTGTCCAGGCTGACTCTGTCCTGTCCTCTCAGATCAAGGTTTTGTCCAGGCTGACTCTGTCCTGTCCTCTCAGATCAAGGTTTTGTCCAGGCTGACTCTGTCCTGTCCTCTCAGATCAAGGTTTTGTCCTGGCTGACTCTGTCCTGTCTTCTCAGATCAAGGTTTTGTCCTGGCTGACTCTGTCCTGTTCTCTCAGATCAAGGTTTTGTCCTGACTGACTTGGCTGACTCTGTCGTGTCCTCTCAGATCAAGGTTTTGTCCTGGCTGACTTGTGGACTGTCCTGTCCTCTCAGATCAAGGTTTTGTCCTGGCTGACTTGTGGACTGTCCTGTCCTCTCAGATCAAGGTTTTGTCCTGGCTGACTTGTGGACTGTCCTGTCCTCTCAGATCAAGGTTTTGTCCTGGCTGACTTGTGGACTGTCCTGTCCTCTCAGATCAAGGTTTTGTCCTGGCTGACTCGTGGACTGTCCTGTCCTCTCAGATCAAGGTTTTGTCCTGGCTGACTTGTGGACTGTCCTGTCCTCTCAGATCAAGGTTTTGTCCTGGCTGACTTGTGGACTGTCCTGTCCTCTCAGATCAAGGTTTTGTCCTGGCTGACTCTGTCCTGTCCTCTCAGATCAAGGTTTTGTCCTGGCTGACTTGTGGACTGTCCTGTCCTCTCAGATCAAGGTTTTGTCCTGGCTGACTTGTGGACTGTCCTGTCCTCTCAGATCAAGGTTTTGTCCTGGCTGACTCTGTCCTGTCCTCTCAGATCATGTTTTGTCCTGGCTGACTTGTGGACTGTCCTGTCCTCTCAGATCAAGGTTTTGTCCTGGCTGACTTGTGGACTGTCCTGTCCTCTCAGATCAAGGTTTTGTCCTGGCTGACTTGTGGACTGTCCTGTCCTCTCAGATCAAGGTTTTGTCCTGGCTGACTCTGTCCTGTCCTCTCAGATCAAGGTTTTGTCCTGGCTGACTTGTGGACTGTCCTGTCCTCTCATAAATGATCCTGCTAACAGTGTTGCAGGAGTCCACCATATGAGCATCACAATGACTGTACTGTAATCTACAGGACAAGATACGTTTCGGAGTATTTAGAATACAACAGAAAATAAAAATAGCATAATAGAACAGAATGGAATAGAACAGAACATAATAGAATAGAATAGAACATAATATAATAGAATAGAACAGAATAGAATAGAATAGAACATAATCAAATATAACCTGATAGAACAGAATAAAACAGAATAGAACAGAATAGAATAGAGTAGAACATAATAGAATGTAATAGAATAGAGTAGAACAGAATAGAACAGAATAGAATAGAACAGAATAGAACAGAAGAGAACAGAACAGAACAGAATAGAATAGAACAGAACAGAATAGAATAGAATTGAACAGAATAGAACATAATAGAACAGAACAGTATAGAATATAACAGAATAGAACAGAATAGAATAGAACAGAATAGAACAGAATAGAATAGAACAGAATTGAACAGAACAGAACAGTACAGAATAGAACAGAATAGAACAGAATAGAATAGAACAGAATTGAACAGAACAGAACAGAATAGAACAGAATAGAATAGAACAGAACAGAATAGAATACAACAGAACAGAACAGAACAGTATAGAATAGAATAGAGAAACTTTATTTTTCCCAGATGGAACTTCAATAGTTTTGTTGGCTCCTGCCATTCCTTCCACAATTTTATCAGCAAAAGTTTAGATTAATCTGCTAAATTAGTATCTAAAGTATGATAAATATATATATATATGTGTGTATTTCCGGGGAGTTGCTTTAGACAACACATATGCACATATTAAGCCTATAAGAGAGTATGTTTATGGATAAATTGTCTGTGGATTTTTCACCCTGTACCCCTCAGGGGAACAAGATCCAAATGTTTGTGCAGACAATCCCCCAGCCTTACCGTCATCGGCCCCTCTCTGCATCTCTGCATCCACGCCGTCCAAATTAAATCCACTGTACAACTCAGCTGGAACCTAACCAACCTCGTTCAGATAGCAAACTGTACTGTATTCCCTGTTCCCTTGAAAAATGTCTATATTTCAATAGGTGTGTGGATTTCCTTCTATTAACCTTTGGTGCGGTGTTAAAGGATGTGTTTACGGAGGAACGGGAAATGACAAGAAGTGGAGTTGACAGGCCTGGAGTGAGACAGTTAAATGGCCCCTGGCTGCTCTGGATAATTAATAAATAAAGCACCAGGGGAGTCCTGTCATGGCTTTCTGTATGACAGGGGCTGTCTCCAGTGCGCTAAAGCATTAAATGACCAATTCCTGTCAGGCTAACTTCCACCAAGCTCCCTCGGTACCCCCCTCCTATCTCTCTCCTCTCTCTCTCTCTCTCTCTCACTCACTCACTCACTCTCTCTCTCTCACTCTCTCTCTCT